>NC_059202.1:51377905-51561010 GCF_020615455.1 Coregonus clupeaformis | reverse complement strand
CGTCCAATTGACCTCACAACCGCAGACCACATGTAACCACGCCAGCCCAGGACCATCATTTGAGGTGGGGTGCTGAGGAGTATTTCTGTCTGTAATAAAGCCCTTTTGTGAGGAAAAACTCATTCTGATTGGCTTGGCCTGGCTCCCATGTGGGTGGGCCTGGTTGCCAAGTGGGTGGGCCTATGCCCTCCAAGGCCCACCCATGGCTGCACCCCTGCCCAGTCATGTGAAATCCATAGATTAGAGCCTAATAAATGTATTTCAATTGACTGATTTCCTTATATGAACTGTAACCTAGTAAAATCTTTGGAATTGTTGCATGTTGCGATTATATTTTTGTTGGAAAAGTTTGCTCACAACTAACAGAAAACAACCAAATACAAGACAAAACAACCACCTTTTTTTGTACAATCTTTTTCTTATTCTTTTGATTTGATTTTTATAACTGCCAAAGACTGAAGTTTTGAGAAACAGAGGTAAAATAATGTTTCTATAACTCATCCCCTTGAAACAAGCCCAACAAAAACAAAACTTATCTCCAATATGGCAAAACGTGCAGTCAAAACAAAATGTGTGCCTGGGCAACACACTGGCTAAACACAAAACACAAATATTTGTAACTGCACACCCTTGAAAGACAATCAGCAGCCAAGTTGTCCTTACCATGGACAACTTGGACTCCTGCAATATGAGACTCCAGCGAAGGAGTCAGCGATTTGTGGAGCTCGTCTTTTGCAGGAAAACGAGAAGGTTATGATCGATATAGACCACCATAGGTGTAGAGACCGATACATAAACCTCGAAGTGCTGAAGCGAGCATCCAAAGCGAGCGTCTCCGTCTCGATAGTCAAGTAGTGTTTTTGATATGAGGCCAATTTCTTTAAGAACGACCCCAAAGGGTGCTCAACATTGCCATCATCTTTATGTAGGAGCACAGCCCCTGCGTTTACATCGCTGGCATCGGTGTACCCAGCAAATGGATGACGGCAATCTGGAGCAGCTAGCACCGGTGCAGAGACCAAAAGGGTCTTAGCATTTCGTAATCCAAATGGAAGACAACTCTTTGGGGCTCTCAGTTAGAGGACCCTGCCAATATCCCTTCAACACATCGAACTTGCTAATGTACTTATGAGCGCCAACACGGTCCACACAATTGTCGACCCTGGGCAAAGGATACAAGTCCAACTTAGTAACAGTATTGAGTTAAGGAAAATCGGAACAAAACCGCAAGGCCCATCCGCCTTAATATACAGGGCGAACTCCAAGGACTGTTGCCATGTTGTGCAATGCCATGCTCAAGCATAAACTCAACTGCACTGCAGAGTTTCTCTCTCTTTTCAGGATTCACTCAATAGGCATATTGTTTGATTGGGGCAGAGTCCCCAACGTCACTGTCATGCTCTAGTACATTTGTCTGAGTTGGCACATCTGAGGATAAACCCTGATATTCTAAAAGCAGTGCAACAATGTCGCCTTTTTCGCCCGGAGACAAGTGTGCCAAAAAGACATCAAGGTTTTCTAGAATCTCTGAGTTACTCAGCCGTCCCACAGGCACAGGGTATATTGGGCTTTCCTCATGCTCCTGAGGAAGACCAGAGTCAACGGTGACAGCAGTGGCCACAGGCAGAAGATCACTACCGTTTCCACCGACTTCTCCGCCCGATCGTAGTGGGTGAAGTATGGTTTTGACATGACACAGCCAGTGTGGCGATGATGTAATGCAGATTTGTTTTTACAATTCAATATGAGGTAAGGGCCTGAAAAGCTAGCTTGCAACAGTGAGCCCAGAACAGGCAACACAACCAGGACTTGGTCACGCACATCGGAAGTGCGGCTTCAGGCCTTTTGATTGAACCAAACGTTCATTTTTGTTTACGCCTTCTCCAGATTATTACTGCCAAACTCACAGGCGCGGTGCAATCTGTATCGAAAAGCGCTAACGTGCTCCAACAGATTTGTTTTTGTGTTTAAGGTGTTGCCCTGCAACAACCTCTCTCTCAGCAAGCTCAAAGGACCTCTTACATGATGTCCAAACATGCCCTCATTCAAACTAAAATCGAGAGATTCCTGAACAACCTCCCACGCTGCAAACAGCACAAGAGGGACCCTTCATCCCAGTCTTTCTCAAACTCAAAGCAGTAAACTCTCAAAATAGACTTCAAAGCCTGATGAAATCTCTGAAGAGCACCTTGAGACTCTGGGTGTTAGGCACTAGAGGGGCAAAGGATTACACCCAACTGCTGTAGCACTACCTGCAGAAGTCCAATCGTTGAAAATAATTTCACCAGGGCCTTAACAATACTGGGAGCCGTGATTTTCCTCAGTGGAATGGTCTCAGGGAAACGAGTGGCATTATAACACATGATGGTCAAGAGAAACGGATTACCACTCTTTGCTTCGGGCAAAGGACCAACACAGTCCACCATAACCCTGCTGAAAGGGTAGTCAAAATAAGGAATAGGCGGCAAAGGTGCAACCGGTACAGCTTGGTTCGGTTTACCCGTCCACTGGAAAATGCTATAGGATTTACAGTAAGCCACAACATCCTGCTTCAGACCAGGCCAGAAGAAGTTACACAATATATGGTCATATGTCTTGTTGACCCCAAGATGGCCTGCCATACTACCATCGAGAGCCAACAGTATCTCTTGTCGAAGTGTAATCGGAACGACACTTTGAGATACACTGGGCTAATCGTCTTGCCCAGAAGTGTCGCGAGAACGCCATTTCCTCATCAGAACACCATCTCTGTCAAAGTAATCCACACAAACTTCATCAAACTCCTCCTCTGGACGTACAGTATCTCAGCAAAAAGAGGGGAGAGGGAAACCTCTTTACTCTGTTCAGCAATCAGCTGCTTCCTAGACATCTAAGTGTCAACTGTAGGGACCCTCACTTCCTTCAGTGGTCCTACAAACTCGCTCACCTTTGGGGTTTTGAAAGGAGAGGTCAACTCAGGAGGATACCGAAATCAGGATCACTCATAAATGTCTCAGACAGATCGACCATGGTGGGACCGCTGACATCCTCCTCAACACTAGACTTGCTCCCGGCGACTTTCTTCGACATAGCACGTGTAATGGCACACGCAGGGAACACTCTAGGGTACATTTCTGATAACCAATCAGGTTCCTCTACTCTGGGTTCCTTACAAATGACAGGATTTGGCACGACCTTCCCTCCAGCCAAATCACTTCCCAAAATGAATAAGACCCCCTTCACCGGCAGGCTAGGCCTCACTCCAACGACAATGGAACCAGAAACAAGATCAGACTCGAGTTCCACATTATACAAAGCAACATCCATGAAACCATCTCCACGACTTGTACTTACGCACTATAACCAGTTGCTGAAGTGTCAGACAAAGGCAAAACACCCTCCAAAATAAAGGATTGGGCTGTCTCAGTGTCTCGCAGTACCTTCACCGGCTGCCTAACATAATCGCTACTCGGCAGAGACACAAACCCATCTGAAACAAAGGGTTCATACACATCTGATCAAAAATCTTGTTGAGGAGATACACCAGTCCCAACCAGAGACTTGATGGGCTGGAGTGCGCCCACAAGAATAATATTTTTTTTAAAGATTTTGTTTCAATTTAGGACACTGAGGGACAATGTTTCCTTTCTCACGGCAGTAATGACAAACTGGCGGAGACGAAAAAACTGTTTTCTGCCTATACTTATCTTTGGGCACTGTAGAAAAAGACTGAAACCTCGCAGTAGGAGGTGACTTCTCCGGATCGCTTTTTGCGTAGGGTTAACTACTGTGTGCTTTGTTTGAAAGTAGTTTTGTGTCAACACAAACTCATCTGCAAGGACTGCAGTTTTCTCAAGAGTGAGATCCTTGTACTCAGAAATGTAGGTAGCAACCCTTTTTTGAAGGCAGTTCTTGAACTGCGCGAGAAGTATCAGTGTCTTTAACTCCTCAAGGTGTCATAAGGTGTCATAAACAGTGTAATAATCTGAACTCTGATCAATGATAAAGCGGTGTACACTTTCTGAGCTTTTCCCGCAAAGACACTTTGGAGGAGCAGTGACCAAATATCTTGCAGACATTTTAGGGATGTGGCAATCCGCTCAAACAGAGTAAAATATACGTCCACCTCATTTTCATTGAAAGGCGGTATTAGTCGGCTGTTCCAACCAAGCTCAAACTCTGTTGAGGGTGCAGGATGGCCTGACTGGACTCAGAGTGCTTCCAAATCTAGCTCACTTAATCGAATGGCATGCTCACATTCCTGTTCCCTTTCTTTGTGCTCAAACTCTAATTTCTGTTGTTCCCATTTTGCCTTTAGTTCTAACACTCGCAGTTGCATGTCTATGGGGTGTACTCTAACACCAGTAGGGCCCTTTTAATCATCCTCCCTCTCCGGAAGGATTTCCTCTTCTACCAAAACTTTTTGACTACTGCTTTCGAATCGAAATGTGCACCTTTGTCATAATACTTTGCAATGACGAGCAGATTTGCCTTCGTACATTTATCTAGCATCTCCCATGTAGGGTTTTCCACAAATGCTTCAAACTTAAAGTCCATGGCTTTAAAAAAATTAATATATTGTTAGCCTGTGGTTTTTTAAACGTTCAAAATCATTCCACCATTCTTATAACCCCTCTGAGTGGTTGTCAGTGACTCTAACACAAAAATGTATTTTGAACACTCTAATATCTGGGCACAGCAGAGCTTCAGAGTAGGTGATTAGAGTGACTACCATAGGAAACAAGATCCCGGACGAGCCCCCATTTTGTTATATTCCCCAGCAAGAAACCAAAAATTGTCGCTCATACAGAAGGGGGAACTAACAAAGAGTCACTAGCAACAACCAAAACAAAACAGGTGGGGTTCTAAGAGGGGTTCTGAAAGACACTCATGGGGGTGTCCACTGAAAGTTTACTAGAAAAACAACAACTGGGACCTAAGACACCCACCATGAGCGCCCACTATATTTGCCCAAGAAAAGGCTAACAAATTGAAAAACCCACACCGAGTGTCTTGTCTAAAAGTGGAGCAGAATGAAAACAGGGAAAATCAGATAAAGGATTGTTTTTTTAGAACTCAAATAGGGAGAGCCAACTAAAGGTGTGTCACGCCCTGGCTCTGGGGACTCTTTAATGTTGAGCCAGGGTGTGAGTTTCTATGTTTAGTGTTCTAGGTTTCTGTTCTAGATCGTTGTTTTCTATGTTGGCCAGGGTGGTTCCCAATCAGAGGCAGCTGATTCTCGTTGTCTCTGATTGGGAACCACCCTGGCCAACATAGAAAACAACGATCTAGAACAGAAACCTAGAACACTAAACATAGAAACTCACACCCTGGCTCAACATTAAAGAGTCCCCAGAGCCAGGGCGTGACACACCTTTAGTTGGCTCTCCCTATTTGAGTTCTAAAAAAACAATCCTTTATCTGATTTTCCCTGTTTTCATTCTGCTCCACTTTTAGACAAGACACTCGGTGTGGGTTTTTCAATTTGTTAGCCTTTTCTTGGGCAAATATAGTGGGCGCTCATGGTGGGTGTCTTAGGTCCCAGTTGTTGTTTTACTTAGGTAGCCTGTTTTGCACTTGTCATTTGTGGGATCTTGTTCCGGAGAGGTTTGTGTTTTGTTAACCTTAGGACTTCACGTATTGTTTTGTTGTTTTGTAGTTGATTGTAAAGTACTCATTAAAAGATGTACGCCTATCACGCTGCGCCTTTGTCTGCATCATATAGCGATCGTGACAGAAGATCCCACCAATTAAGGACCAAGCAGCGTGTCCAGGAGCAAACGCCGGAGGTAACGCTAGTGGATGTCCTCCTCGGTTGGAGGAAGATCACCGAGGAGGAGGCCATCCGCTACCGGAGGGCGATGAGGGAGGATGCCCAGGCAGGAGAGGAGAAACGGCGCCAACCGGGCCGTCGTCGGACAGGCGAGAGGCAACCCCAATAAAAAAATTTTGGGGGGCACACGGCATGGACGACGGGGCTGCTGGAGGCAGCTACAGGGCGAGTTTGTGGACTAGGAGAGGAGGCCACCAGGTTACGGGGGCCATTGGTCAGGAGGGAGAAGGAGAGTGTAGAGGCACGGCGAGAGGAACTGAGTAGGCAGCAGAGGGAGCGGAGGTTTATGAGGAAACCCAGTCCCGCTCCTCGCACCAAGAAAGTGGTGTGTGTCACCAGTCCGGTCCGGCCCGTTCCTGATTCCCGCACAAGGCCAGTGGTGTGTGTGCCCAGTACGGTCAGGCCCGTTCCTGCTCCCCTCACTAAGTTAGTGGTGCGTGTTCCCAGTACGGTCCAACCCGTTCCTGCTCCCCGCACTAAGTTAGTGGTGCGTGTTCCCCAGTCGGCCCGACCCGTTCCGCTCCCGCACTAAGTTAGTGGTGCGTGTTCCCAGTCGGCCCGACCCGTTCCTGCTCCCCGCACTAAGTTAGTGGTGCGTGTTCCCAGTCGGCCCGACCGTTCCTGCTCCCCGCACTAAGTTAGTGGTGCGTGTTCCCAGTACGGCCCAACCCGTTCCTGCTCCCCGCACTAAGTTAGTGGTGCGTGTTCCCAGTACGGCCCAACCCGTGCCTGCTCCCCGCACTAAGTTAGTGGTGCGTGTCGGCCCAACCGTTCCTGCTCCCGCACTAAGTTAGTGGTGCTTGTTCCCAGTCCGGCCCGACCCGTTCCTGCCCCTCGCACCAAGCCTGTGGTGCGCGTCGCCAGCCCGGCCCGGCCTGTTCCTGCCCCTCGCACCAAGCCTGTGGTGCGCGTCGCCAGCCCGGCCCGGCCTGTTCCTGCCCCTCGCACCAAGCCTGTGGTGCGCGTCGCCAGCCCGGCCCGGCCTGTTCCTGCTCCCCGCACCAAGCCTGTGGTGCGCGTCGCCAGCCCGGTCCGGCCTGTTCCTAATCCCCGCACCAAGCCAGTGGTGCGCGTCGCCAGCCCGGTCCGGCCTGTTCCTGCTCCCCGCACCAAGCCTGTGGTGCAATGTTTTTTTTAGAATGATTACTTTATCCTATCCCAGGTATTCCTTAAAGAGGTTGGGTTTCAAGTGTCTCCGGAAGGTGGTGAGTGACTCCGCTGTCCTGGCGTCGTGAGGGAGCTTGTTCCACCATTGGGGTGCCAGAGCAGCGAACAGTTTTGACTGGGCTGAGCAGGAACTGTGCTTCCGCAGAGGCCAGAGGTGGATGAACGCAATGCCCTCGTTTGGGTGTAGGGACTGATCAGAGCCTGAAGGTACGGAGGTGCCGTTCCCCTCACAGCTCCGTAGGCAAGCACCATGGTCTTGTAGCAGATGCAAGCTTCAACTGGAAGCCAGTGGAGTGTGCGGAGGAGCGGGGTGACGTGAGAGAACTTGGGAAGGTTGAACACCAGACGGGCTGCGGCATTCTGGATGAGTTGTAGGGGTTTAATGGCACAGGCAGGGAGCCCAGCCAACAGCGAGTTGCAGTAATCCAGACGGGAGATAACCATGTTGTCCTTCAACAAACTTGTGGACATGGCCATTCGTTTGGACAACCTGCTGGCAGCCAGAGGACGTCCTGGAAGGGATCTGCCCGTTCCCACCTCGGCCGACTCGGATCCCGAGCCGATGGAGCGGAGGAAGACAGCGACACTGTCACACTGGTGGCACGAAGGGACAGTACACCACACGTTGTTGTCAGCGCTCTTTTGGGTCTGGAGGTGGCAGGCAGGGCATTCTCGCATCACCCCAGGTATCGAACACCCACACTCGTTCAGAGCCCTCTGCTGCGCACTGTACCCTACCCATCTACTTTCCCGATCACATGGTACTTCCCCAGTGTAAGGCGCTAGTCGATTCAGGCGCAGCTGGGAACATTATGGACAGGGCATTCTCACACCAGCTAGACATTTAATTGGTTCCCCTATCCATTCCACTCCCCATCAGAGCACTTGATAGTCGAGCATTAGGGTCCGGGTTTGTTAAGGAGGTTACTGCACCAGTCACCATGATTACCCAGGAGACTCATTGTGAACAGGTCACTTTTTATATTATTGAGTCTCCTGCTTTCCCTGTGGTATTAGGTCTTCCTTGGTTAGCACTCCACAACCCCACCTTCTCATGGCCGCAGAGGGTTCTCACGGGGTGGTCGCGAGAGTGTCAGGGTAGGTGTCTAGGTGTTTCCGTTGGTGCAACCACTGTGGAAAGTCCAGACAGTACCTCCACCGTGCGCATTCCCCCCGAATACCTCGATTTGACGCACAAGTTCTCTAAAATGCAGGCTACCAAGTTACCACCTCATCGGGCGGGGAATTGCGTGAAAAATCTCTGGGTAGACGCTGTACCTCCCAGGAGTCATGTGTACCCCCTGTCGCAGGCTGAAACGGCCTTCAGAGTCGTCGTCGTCGGGTGAGGTTGTGTCTCTCTCTGGCGGGAGGTAAGCTTGGCTTATATGGTTTATATACATTGTTTGGGCTTTGTCAAGTAAAGCTTACACTATGTATTTAGATTGTAGTTAGGTATTGTAGGTAGTTATCGTGGGTTGTTGTATGTAATTATTGTAGGTTAGTATTGTATTCGGCTGAGCCCGGTGAAGCACGAAGCTAGCTAACCCAGTACCTGGACTAGCTAGTGGGTAGCTACTGGTAACTATTTGCAACTGTGGATAGTTGTTTCACGCCTGAGAGTACCTGTAATTACGCCAGCTAGCTGCCTACAATAATTACATACAATAATGCCTACCATTCAGCTGTTTTTCTAACCTCGTTGTCTGAAGCGTTAACGTTAGGTAGGAAGTGGCTACTGTGCTTGAAATTTAGCTAGCTTGTTGTTACCTGGATAGCTACTAAACAATGGCTGGAATGACCTAGCGAACAGACGCGAAGTGGCTGAGTCAATTCAGTGGCTAGCTTTGCACTTGGCTAGCTAACAGTAGCTGCTAGGGGTAAGTTATAACCTACATTTGTGTTTTGTTTTTACATACTGGTAGCCAGAGTCGTTCAAGGGAATTTGGGACATGGGTGACTAGTTAACGTTAGCTTGGCTCTCTCTGTGTGTTCTAAATAACTGGCTGAATAAGTTGACGACGGACTCGCTCAAGCAGTCGGGACTAACCCACAACGTTAGACACGGACACGAATGATCTGCTTGGCGTGTTGACACACTGGTGGTTTGTTGTGGCCGAGTATTGGTGCTAAACCGTGTTGTTGGAGTCCGGCATGCTAGTTGGCTGTGGCGTCATATGACTAGGTGCCCTGGACGATTTTCATGGAAGAATACTGTACCAAGTTAGCTAGCTGAATAAACTAAATTAGTCTATTCCTAGAAAATATTGAACCGCTGTAGTTTACAACAATTATAGTTCCTGAGGTGGAAGTTGGGAGAGTTATATTTGGGTGTTTCAGTGAAACGTAAGTGAGGGAGGCCCCGCTCTCTCCTTTCCCAGATGTTTAGTTCATTTCATTCCGATCTCCTTTGCATTATTGTAGCCATTTTCTGTAGCCTGTCAACTATGCCTCTGTCTATCCCTGTTCTCTCCTCTCCACACAGGCTATACAAACGCCTCACACCGCGTGGCTGCTGCCTCTCTAACATGGTGGTCCCTGCACGCACCACCCACGTGGAGTTCCAGGTCTCAGGCAGCCTCTGGAACTGCCGTTCTGCTGCCAACAAGGCAGAGTTCATCTCAGCCTATGCTACCCTCCAGTCCCTCGACTTCTTGGCACTGATGGAAACATGGATTACCACTGAAAACACTGCTACTCCTACTGCTCTCTCCTCGTTTGACCATGTGTTCTCGCATACCCCGAGAGCATCTGGTCAGCGGGGTGGTGGCACAGGAATCCTCATCTCTCCCAAGTGGACATTCTCTCTCTTTCCCCTGACCCATCTGTCTATCTCCTAATTTGAATTCCATGCTGTCACAGTCACTAGCCCATTCAAGCTTAACATCCGTGTCATTTATCGCCCTCCAGGTTCCCTTGGAGAGTTCATCAATGAGCTTGACGCCATGATAAGTTCCATTCCTGAGGATGGCTCACCCCTGACAGTTCTGCGTGACTTCAACCTCCCTACGTCTACCTTTGACTCATTTCTCTCTGCCTCCTTCTTTCCACTCCTCTCCTCTTTGACCTCACCCTCTCACCCTCTCACAGCATATAGTAAAGATGAGGTCAAGCATATTGCCTGCCTTGTGAGTGGGGTACTCACAAGGCAGGCAATATGCTTGACCTCATCTTTACTAGATGCTGTTCTTCTACTAATCTCACTGCAACTCCCCTCCATGTCTCCGACCACTACTTTGTATCATTTTCTCTCTCGCTCTCCTCCAACACTACTCACTCTGCCCCTACTCAGATGGTAATGCGCCGTCGCAACCTTCGCTCTCTCTCTCCCGCTACTCTCTCCTCTTCCATCCTATCATCTCTTCCCTCTGCTCAATCCTTCTCCCTCCAATCTCCTGATTCTGCCTCCTCAACCCTCCTCTCCTCCCTTTCTGCATCCTTTGACTCTCTATGTCCCCTATCCTCCCGGACGGCTCGGTCCTCCCCTCCTGCTCAGTGGCTTGATGACTCATTGCGAGCTCACAGAACAGGGCTCGGCAGCCGAGCGGGAATGGAGGAAAACTAGACTCCCTGCGGACCTGGCATCTTTTCACTCCCTCCTCTCTACATTTTCTTCATCTGTTTCTGCTGCTAAAGCCACTTTCTACCACTCTAAATTCCAAGCATCTGCCTCTAACCCTAGGAAGCTCTTTGCCACCTTCTCCTCCCTGCTGAATCCCCCCTCCCTCTCTGTGGATGACTTCGTCAACCATTTTGAAAAGAAGGTTGACGACATCCGATCCTCGTTTGTTAAGTCAAATGACACTGCTGGTCCTGCTCACACTGCCCTACCCTATGCTTTGACTTATTTCTCCCCTCTCTCTCCAGATAAAATCTTGCGACTTGTGACGGCCGGCCGCCCAACAACCTGCCCGCTTGACCCTATCCCCTCCTCTCTTCTCCAGACCATCTCCGGTGACCTTCTCCCTTACCTCACCTCGCTCATCAACTCATCCTTGACCGCTGGCTATGTCCCTTCCGTCTTCAAGAGAGCAAGAGTTGTACCCCTTCTCAAAAAACCAACACTCGATCCCTTTGATGTCAACAACTGCAGACCAGTATCCCTTCTTTCTTTTCTTCCAAAACTCTTGAGCGTGCCGTCTTTAGCCAACTCTCTTGCTATCTCTCTCAGAATGACCTTCTTGATCCAAACCAGTCAGGTTTCAAGACGGGTCATTCAACTGAGACTGCTCTTCTCTGTGTCACGGAGGCTCTCCGCACTGCTAAAGCTAACTCGCTCTCCTCTGCTCTTGTCCTTCTAGACCTGTCTGCTGCCTTTGATACTGTGAACCATCAGATCCTCCTCTCCACCCTCTCCGAGCTGGGCATCTCCGGCGCGGCTCACTCTTGGATTGCGTCCTACCTGACCGGTCGCTCCTACCAAGTGACGTGGCGAGAATCTGTCTCCGCACCACGTGCTCTCACCACTGGTGTCCCCCAGGGCTCAGTTCTAGGCCCTCTCCTATTCTCGCTATACACCAAGTCACTTGGCTCTGTCATATTCTCACATGGCCTCTCCTATCATTGCTACGCAGACGACACATAACTAATCTTCTCCTTTCCCCCTTATGATAACCAGGTGGCGAATCGCATCTCTGCATGTCTGGCAGACATATCAGTGTGGATGACGGATCACCACCTCAAGCTGAACCTCGGCAAGACGGAGCTGCTCTTCCTCCCGGGGAAGGACTGCCCGTTCCATGATCTCGCCATCACGGTTGACATCTCTGTTGTGTCCTCCTCCCAGAGTGCGAAGAGCCTTGGCGTGACCCTGGACAACACCCTGTCGTTCTCTGCTAACATCAAGGCGGTGACCCGATCCTGTAGGTTTATGCTCTACATCATTCGGAGAGTACGACCCTGCCTTACACAGGAAGCGGCACAGGTCCTAATCCAGGCACTTGTCATCTCCCGTCTGGATTACTGCAATCGCTGTTGGCTGGGCTCCCTGCCTGTGCCATTAAATCCCTACAACTCATCCAGAATGCCGCAGCCTGTTTGGTGTTCAACCTTCCCAAGTTCTCTCACGTCACCCCGCTCCTCCGCACACTCCACTGGCTTCCAGTTGAAGCTCGCATCTGCTACAAGACCATGGTGCTTGCCTACAGAGCTGTGAGGGGAACAGCACCTCTGTACCTTCAGGCTCTGATCAGTCCCTACACCCAAACGAGGGCATTGCGTTCATCCACCTCTGGCCTGCTGGCCCCCCGACCTCTGCGGAAGCACCGTTCCCGCTCAGCCCAGTCAAAACTGTTCGCTGCTCTGGCACCCCAATGGTGGAACAAGCTCCCTCACGACGCCAGGACAGCGGAGTCACTCACCACCTGAAACCCCACCTCTTTAAGGAATACCTGGGATAGGATAAAGTAATCCTTCTACCCCCCCTTACCCCACCCCCCAAAAAAATTAAAAATAAATACATATTGTAAAGTGGTTATCCCACTGGCCATAAGATGAATGCATCAATTTGTAAGTCGCTCTGGATAAGAGCGTCTGCTAAATTATGTAAATGTAAATGTAATACGTCGCCGAGTCCCTGCGCCAGGGGTATATACATCCCTCCACTTCACCCGCCTCCTCGAGTTTCTTCTTTGTGAAGAAAAAAGACGGTGTTCTTCGCCCTTCCATTGATTATCGACCACTGAACAAGGAGACGGTAAGATTTAGTTATCCTCTCCCCCTCATTCTTTCAGTGATCGAGTCAATGCATGGGGCGCGCTTCTTCACAAAATTAGATCTCAGGAGTGCGTACAACCTGGTGCGTGTTCGAGAGGGGGAAGAGTGGAAGACAGCATTCAACACAACCACGGGGCATTATGAATACCTGGTGATGCCCTACGGTTTGATGAATGCTCCATCTGTCTTCCAGTCCTTTGTGAACGAGGTGTTTCGGGACATGCTTGGACGCGGAGTAGCGGTCTACATCGATGACATTCTGGTGTATTCTGCTACGCGCGCCGAGCATGTGTCACTGGTTCACATTTCAGCCGTGCGTAATTGGCCGACTCCCACCACGGTTAAGGAGGTGCAGCGCTTTCTGGGCTTCGCCAACTACTATCGGAGGTTTATCCGGGGCTTTGGCAAGGTCGCAGCTCCCATTACATCTCTGTTGAAGGGTGGGCCGTCCCGGCTCCGCTGGTCTGCTGAGGCTGACTTGGCCTTCATGAAACTGAGGGGTCTGTTCACCTCAGCCACGGTACTGGACCATCCCCGATCCAACACTACCATTCATAGTGGAGGTGGATGCATCCGAGGTAGGGATAAGCGCTGTCCTATCTCAATGCTCGGGCACGCCACCCAAGCTCCGCCCCTGTGCCTTTTTCTCTAAGAAGCTCAGCGGAGCACAACTACAACTTTGGTGATCGGGAGCTGTTGGCTGTTGTCCGAGCCTTGACCGTGTGGAGGCATTGGCTCAAAGGGGCGAAACACCCTTTCCTCATCTGGACGGACCACCGTAACCTGGAGTACATCCGGGCAGCGAGGAGGCTGAATCCTCGCCAGGCCAGGTGAGCCATATTCTTCACCCGGTTCGATTTTACATTGTCATACATTCCGGGTACGAAGAACGTGAAGGCAGACGCACTGTCCTGCTGTATGACCCAGAGGAGAGGCCCAGAGACAACACCCCCATACTCCCGGCCTCCTGCATTGTGGCGCCGGTAGTATGGGCGATGGACGTGGATATAGAGCAGGCATTACGCACAGATCCATCTCCACCACAGTGTCCAGCTGGCTGCGGTACGTGCCTGCTCTTATCCGTGATCGTCTGATCTTCTGGGCACACATGTCACCCTCCTCTGGTCACCCAGGTATCGGCCGTACAGTGCGCTGCTTGAGCGGAAAGTACTGGTGGCCTACCTTGGCTAAGGACGTGAGGGTGTATGTCTCCTCCTGCTCGGTGTGCGCCCAGAGTAAGGCACCAAGGCACTTCCCAGCGGGTAAGTTACAACCATTACCAGTTCCACTACGACCATGGTGTTGATTTCCTCACGGATCTTCCCCTCTCCCAAGGTAACACCACCATCCTGGTCGTTGTGGACCGCTTTTCAAAGGCCTGCCGCCTCCTTCCTCTGCCCGGTCTCCCCACGGCCCTGCAAACTGCGGAGGCCCTGTTTACACACGTCTTCTGACACTACGGGGTCTAATGGGCAGGTGGAACGGGTAAATCAGAATGTGGGTATGTTCCTGCGGTCCTACTGCCAGGACCAGCCGGGGGAGTGGTCGGTGTTCTTGCCATGGGCAGAATATTCCCAGAACTCTCTCCGCTACTCCTCTACTAAACTAATGCCATTCCAATGTGTTTTAGGTTCCCAACCGGCTCTGGCACTGTGGCACCAGAGCCAGACCGAGCCTCCTGCGGTGGATGACTGGTTTCGGCGTGCGGAGGAGACGTGGGACGCTGCCCACGTTCACCTCCAACGCACCGTGCGTTGTCAGAAGGCCAACGCTGACCGCCACCGCAGTGAAGCCCCTTCGTATCGGGGGATCAGGTCTGGCTCTCAACCCGGAATCTGCCCCTCCGCCTGCCCTGCCGGAAGCTGAGCCAGCTGTTTGTGGGGCCGTTCAAAGTCCTGAGGAGAATCAACAAGGTCATTTATAGGTTATTACTTCCCCCTGATTACCGTTTTAACCCCTCGTTTCATGTGTCTCTCCTCAGGCCAGTGGTGGCTGGTCCGCACAAGGAGTCTGAGGTGCGGGAGGTCCCTCCACCTTCTCTGGACATCGAGGGGGCCCTTGCGTACTCTGTCTGTTCCATCCTGGATTCGAGGCGTCAGGTGGGGGGTCTTCAGTACCTCGTGGAGTGGGAGGGGTACGGTCCGGATGAACAGTGCTGAGTCCCGGTGAGGGATATCCTCGATCCCTTCCTGTTGCAGGATTTCCACCATTGCCATCCGGCTCACCCTGCTCCGCGTCCTCCTGGCCATCCTCAAGGCCGGGGTCGGCGCACTGCTGGAGCTGCACGTCAAGGGGGGGTACTGTCACGACTTCCGCCAAGGCTGCCTCCCCTCCTTGTTCGGGCAGGTTTCGGCGTTCGTCGTCACCGGCTTACTAGCCACTGCCACTCCATATATCATCATTCCATTTGTCTTGTCTTGTCAATTACACACACCTGGTTCATATCCCCTCATTAGTCTGTGTATAAGTGTTCCCTCTGCCCCCTTGTCCTTGTGGGTGATTGTTTTATGTGAAGATGAGTTTAGCTCGGTTGAGCTTCCCGTACTTTGTATTGCCGGGGTTATTTCTCCCTGTGTGCCTGTATTGTGTTCCAGTGCGCCTGTATTACTCCCTGTGCTGTTGACGCTAACCAGCGTAACTGTGTCCTACGGAATAAACTCTGTATTCTGTGATTTACCCTCCTGCGCCTGACTCCTTCAAATCACACTCTCACAGTATCTCGATATGTAATACCCCTGTCTGTTAGGTTTATGTACTCTTGTTTGTATATTTCTGTTTTTGTATTTGTTTAATTGTTCATAATAATAATTTAAAATAATATATAAATAAAACAGTGTCAGACAGTCCAGAAGAAGTTTCAGACATAGCTAGCTAAGTTAACTAGCTTTAGCTAGCTACCTTTTAGCTAGCTACTGTTAAAGACACCGTAACAAACACTAGCCAAACGTAGACAAAAACCTTACATTAGCTATATTCCGCGACAACACTCCAGGAAGATAGCATCGCGAGGCTAACGTTAGCTAGCTAGCGTTACCACATCCAGAGATATTAGCAAAGAAAATGGCTAGCTAGCTAGCTAATGGTCATTAGCTATTGCTCAAGCTAACTACCTAATTATGATAGGACAACCTATTTAACTGAATGACCATCAAATTAATAATTCATAACGTTTGTTACTTACCGTTTTCAGTCAGCCAAAAAAAACTTAGTCTGTCAAAATAACGTTGGCCGTTTCCCACTCAGTCCCACTAGAAGACTTGCAAGTTGCCGGTTGCAACAACCCAACCCAACGCAACGTCTCGATATTTGCTCAAATTATGGTGGACTTCACCCGCTGGTGGCGAGAGAATTAACCCACTTGCTGAGTCACATATCTATTATCTAATCATAACAACCCAGCACCAACAACCCAACCTTGCTGTTTTTACAGAAAACAACCCAACTATTGACACAATGCCCGCAACCCAGCAATTGGGTCATCCAAACAACCCAATATTTTTTAGAGTTTAACTTACTTCTCAAAGCCTTGACCTGGTGCACACATTTCTCTGTCCTCAGTTTGATTGAAGGCCTCAATCTGTAATTTGCTTTGTAATTGATTGCTTCTAGAAAGAGAGAAGGAATAACACATGATCAAGATGAGCTAGCTACTAGTTTAAAGCTATGAAATATCTAATTGTTACAAAGAATGAATGTGTATAGGCTACATTGTTGAGAATAATACATGCATTTGCTTACCTTATCAATCTTGAAAACGATACACTAATTTATCACTCCAAAAAAGTGTTAGGAGTGAGTGCACCACAAACATATTTCCAGGGTGTTGATGCATCCTCCTCCCAATATAGCCTCTTCCAACACCATGGGTAGGGGAAGGGTATACATCTGCAAAAGTGATGTTTTGCTTTGATGTCAAATCAACTCATATTGCTGCTAGCTACCTTAGCTGGTGGGCTAGCTAACATGCTACTGAACCGTGAGACTAACATATTGACATGCATATTCGTATTAAAAGACAGCAACGTATTCACAAAAAAAATTGTGTTTAGGCAAATCATTAGTTAGTTAGCTAGCTATCACAGTAATTGTGCAAAAATATGATCGATAACATTAGCTAGCTAAGCACTAGCCAGTCAGGGGCGCTGACAGATTGAAACTGGTATCAACAAAATGTGTTTCACTCTATCCCATAAAACATGACATTGCTAACTAGGAATCATTTAGCTAATAAAATATTAAAGTTTATTAAGTAGTTGAATAAGTTAGACACTCACCGGACAACTTTGGTAGCTAGCTAGATAGCTTGGTTTCCATTTTCCAACATATATTTCTAATCCCCCTAATTGGTCATCAACGGTTACTGGTCTTGGAACTCATGTGTTCACCAGAAACGGCTTCTGGTAAATTGTTCGCTACTAGTGGCAATAAATATTGCTGCCACAGGTTTGCTACAGATTCCAATAGAAAAACTCTGGCGAACTGTTTGCCACTAGTGGCAATGAATAATCTAATAAATAACTACTGGCAACATTTTGTGGCACACTATTTAGTTTGCAGCAAATTTGCCACAAATATGCGGGAAGTTTGCCACAACAAATGCATTTTTGTAAGGGTTTCTCCCTGAACACACACCCACCATAACACAAGCTGAGGACAATACCCAAAGTGACCAGGAAGGGCCTGCGTCTGTCATAGGGGTTGGGTTAGAGAGACGTTATTCCTTTAGGGTGTTGAAACCTCCCCAATATATGGACCTGTAAAAGTTGGTTTTGTAACACCAAAGAGGCCAGGCCTATATGAGCCTAAGGGCGCAGACTGTTCAAGTTGATCATATGCTCATAGCATTGATGTATTGGCCAAGGTGATTTTACCACTACTGTGTTGTCGGGACCATTAGTGCAAATGGATATACCATTTGAAATAATGGTGAGGAATGTTATGTATTGAATGTATAATGTTCGTATACATCCTACCCATAAAAGGGTGATGTTGCCCACAGAAAGCCTGTGGCTGTTTAACCTCTATATGTTGTGTGGTTGCCCGGATCTTGCTGGGTTAACGTTTACTATTGAATCGAGGCATGCTGTCCTGTGTATACAGTTGATGTCGGAAGTTTACGTACACCTTAGCCAAATACATTTAAATTCAGTTTTTCACAATTCCTGACATTTAATCCTAGTAAAAATTCCCTGTTTTAGGTCAGTTCGGATCACCACTTTATTTTAAGAATGTGAAATGTCAGAATAATAGTAGAGAGAATGATTTATTTCAGCTTTGATTTCTTTCATCACATTCCCAGTGGGTCAGAAGTTTACATACACTCAATTAGTATTTGGTAGCATTGCCTTTAAATTGTTTAATTTGGGTCAAACGTTTCGGGTAGCCTTCCACAAGCTTCCCACAATAAGTTGGGTGGATTTTGGCCCATTCCTCCTGACAGAGCTGGTGTAACTAAATCAGGTTTGTAGGCCTCCTTGCTCGCACACGCTTTTTCAGTTCTGCCCACAGATTTTCTATAGGATTGAGGTCAGGCTTTGTGATGGCCACTCCAATACCTTGACTTTGTTGTCCTTAAGCCATTTTGCCACAACTTTGAAATAATTATTGGGGTCATTGTCCATTTGGAAGACCCATTTGCGACCAGGCTTTAACTTCCTGACTGATGTCTTGAGATGTTGCTTCAATATATCCACATAATTTTTCCACCAAACATAACGATGGTACTTATGGCCAAACAGTTATATTTTTGTTTCATCAGACCAGAGGACATTTCTCCAAAAAGTACGATCTTTGTCCCCATGTGCAGTTGCAAACCGTAGGCTTTTTTAATGGCGGTTTTGGTGCAGTGGCTTCTTCCTTGCTGAGCGGCCTTTCAGGTTATGTCGATATAGGACTCGTTTTACTGTGGATATATATACTTTTGTACCTGTTTCCTCCAGCATCTTCACAAGGTCCTTTGCTGTTGTTCTGGGATTGATTTGCACTTTTCGCACCAAAGTACGTTCATCTCTAGGAGACAGAACGCTTCTCCTTCCTGAGCGGTATGATGGCTGCGTGGTCCCATGGTGTTTATACTTGCATACTATTGTTTGAACAGATTAACGTGGTACCTTCAGGCGTTTGGAAATTGCTCGCAAGGATGAACCAGACTTGTGGAGGTCTACAATTATTTTTCTGAGGTCTTGGCTGATTTCTTTTGATTTTCCCATGATGTCAAGCAAAGAGGCACTGCGATTAAAGGTAGGCGTTGAAATACATCCACAGGTACACCTCCAATTAACTCAAATGATGTCAATTAGCCTATCAGAAGCTTCTAAAGCCATGACATCATTTTCTGGAAGTTTCCAAGCTGTTTAAAGGCACAGTCAACTTAGTGTATGTAAACTTCTGACCCACTGGAATTGTGATACAGTGAATTATAAGTGAAATAATCTGTCTGTAAACAATTGTTGGAAAACTTACTTGTGTCATGCACAAAGTAGATGCCAAAACTATAGTTTGTTAACAAGAAATTTGTGGAGTGGTTGAAAAACCTAAAAAAAATCCAACCTAAGTGTATGTAAACTTCCGACTTCAACTGCATATTTAGTAATGAGACTACAGACATAACAACATTGACCCTGCTGTCTATCAGCACTAAAACACCTGATTCAAATCAAAGGCTTGACTAACCGGTGCCCCCGCACATTGACTCTGTACTGGTACCCCCTGTATATAGCCTCCCTACTGTTATTTTATTTTGCTGCTGCTCTTTAATTATTAGCTTTTGTTTTCTTAAAACTGCATTGTTTGTTAAGGGCTTGTAAGTAAGCATTTCACTGTAAGGTCTACACCAGTTGTATTCAGTGCATGTGGGAAATAAAATGTGATTTGATTTGATTTGATTTGATGATGAGTTGATTCTTTGAATCAATTGTGTGAGTGCTTGGCCAAAAACTAAATGTGCACCCATTTGACAAAATTCCATATCGAAATAAATTGCCTGAATTGATGCGATAACTATACATTTAAAACTTTAATGTGCACCATACTTTAAAATAATTATATTTTAAACTACTACTAGTTTGATGGTTGTAGCCATCAATTGTCCCATGAACAGTCACCTTATTCCCCAGACGGACTGAGAGTGGCTAGAGGTGTGGTGTGGCGTGCATTTCCCTTCCATGACTCACTTCTCTCCTCTCCCCCTTTCTTTCTCCCTCGCCGCCCGTGAGTTTTGCTTGACTTGGTCGTTTTCACAGCTGCTCACGTCTCGGCGGTGCACTCCATTACACCTTAAATCAGTTAAGAGATCTGAAGCACCAAAAAACCTCCCTGTGAAGCTAATTCACCCTGACCATTTTTATACTGTAGCAAGAAAAAAACAGATAGCCCCATCACCCTGACCGTACTGTGAGGAGCAGCTAGAGAGGGTTACAGTGAGGGAAAAAAGTATTTGATCCCCTGCTGATTTTGTACGTTTGCCCACTGACAAAGAAATGATCAGTCTATAATTTTAATGGTAGGTTTATTTGAACAGTGAGAGACGGAATAACAACAAAAAAATCCAGAAAAATGCATGTCAAAAATGTTATAAATTGATTTGCATTTTAATGAGGGAAATAAGTATTTGACCCCTCTGCAAAACATGACTTAGTACTTGGTGGCAAAACCCTTGTTGGCAATCACAGAGGTCAGACGTTTCTTGTAGTTGGCCACCAGGTTTGCAAACATCTCAAGAGGAATTTTGTCCCACTCCTCTTTGCAGATCTTCTCCAAGTCATTAAGGTTTCGAGGCTGACGTTTGGAAACTCAAACCTTCAGCTCCCTCCACAGATTTCCTATGGGATTAAGGTCTGGAGACTGGCTAGGCCACTCCAGGACCTTAATGTGCTTCTTCTTGAGCCACTCCTTTGTTGCCTTGGCCGTGTGTTTTGGGTCATTGTCATGCTGGAATACCCATCCACGACCCATTTTCAATGCCCTGGCCGAGGGAAGGAGGTTCTCACCCAAGATTTGACGGTACATGGCCCCGTCCATCGTCCCTTTGATGCGGTGAAGTTGTCCTGTCCCCTTAGCAGAAAAACAACCCCAAAGCATAATGTTTCCACTTCCATGTTTGACGGTGGGGATGGTGTTCTTGGAGTCATAGGCAGCATTCCTCCTCCTCCAAACACGGCGAGTTGAGTTGATGCCAAAGAGCTCGATTTTGGTCTCATCTGACCACAACACATTCACCCAGTTCTCATCTGAATCATTCAGATGTTCATTGGCAAACTTCAGATGGGCCTGTATATGTGCTTTCTTGAGCAGGGGGACCTTGCGGGCCCTGCAGGATTTCAGTCCTTCACGGCGTAGTGTGTTACCAATTGTTTTCTTGGTGACTATGGTCCCAGCTGCCTTGAGATCATTGACAAGATCCTCCCGTGTAGTTCTGGGCTGATTCCTCACCGTTCTCATGATCATTGCAACTCCACAAGGTGAGATCTTGCATGGAGCCCCAGGCCGAGGGAGATTGACAGTTCTTTTGTGTTTCTTCCATTTGCGAATAATCGCACCAACTGTTGTCACCTTCTCACCAAGCTGCTTGGCGATGGTCTTGTAGCTCATTCCAGCCTTGTGTAGGTCTACAATCTTGTCCCTGACATCCTTGGAGAGCTCTTTGGTCTTGGCCATGGTGGAGAGTTTGGAATCTGATTGATTGATTGCTTCTGTGGACAGGTGTCTTTTATACAGGTATCAAGCTGAGATTAGGAGCACTCCCTTTAAGAGTGTGCTCCTAATCTCAGCTCGTTACCTGTATAAAAGACACCTGGGAGCCAGAAATCTTTCTGATTGAGAGGGGGTCAAATACTTATTTCCCTCATTAAAATGCAAGTCAATTTCTAACATTTTTTACATGCGTTTTTCTGGATTTTGTTGTTGTTATTCTGTCTCTCACTGTTCAAATAAACCTACCATTAAAATTATAGACTGATAATTTCTTTGTCAGTGGGCAAACGTACAAAATCAGCAGGGGATCAAATACTTTTTTCCCTCACTGTATATACTGTGGCAAACAAACACATACACTCTTAGAATTTGTTTTGCTATCTAGAATCTAAAAGGGTTCTTCGGCTGTCCCCATAGGCAAACCCTTTGAAGAACCCTTTTTGGTTCCAGGTAGAACCCTTTCAACAGAGGGTTCTACCTGGAACCAAAAATGATTCTTCAATGTACAGAAATGAGACAATGTTTTCCATTAGAGTCTGGCTCAGATGTGTCTACAGTACACTTAGAAAAGTTCCAAAAGGGTTCTTTGGCTGTCTCCATAGAATAACCCTTTTTGGTTCCTGGTAGAACCCTTTTGGGTTCCATGTAGAACCCTCTGTAGAAAGGGAGGAGAAGCTATAATGAGCTAGCGCAGCCAGGTAGTTGTGGGGGTTACCGCCCAGCCACAGAGTCACACACAGAGGCATGACACTCACACCCGCGCACACACATATACACACACAGTCACAGAGGTGTGACACGCAGCTGCACAGTGCTATTGATTCTGGTCTCCAGACGCCCCTTCCCTTTCTCTTTCTCTCCCTTCTCTCGCTGTCCTCTCTCTTTCTCTCCCTCTCTCTATTCCTCTCTCTCTCTTCCCTCTCATTCAGAATGCCTGCCAAGTGGCTGGCTGGCTGTGTAAACGAAAGGGGTCCTCCACCTCTCCTCCTCTCCCCTGGTGTCTGCACGTCTGCTTAGGCACGATCAATGGTCCATCAGGAGAGGGAGAGGAGTGTCCAGCCTGTCCTGTCTTTACCTCCACAGGATCCAAGGAGTGGGAGGAGGAGGGGAGGAAATAGAACATTTACAGTACATAAGCATTCCAGGTGAAGCTGGTTGAGAGAATGCCAAGAGTGTGCAAAGCTGTCATCAAGGCAAAGGGTGGCTATTTGAAGAATCTCAAATATAAAATATATTTAAATTTGTATAACACTTTTTTGGTTACTACATGATTCCATATGTGTTATTTCATAGTTTTGATGTCTTCATTATTATTCTACAATGTAGAAAATAGTAAAAATAAAGAAAAACCCTTGAATGAGTAGGTGTTCTAAAACGTTTGACTGGTACTGTATGTAGTGGAAAAAGATCAAGATGCAGTAATTGACTATAGAGTGTTTGTGGTGGTGAGAGGGTAATAATTGTAAGGATATCAAACAGATTCGATTATGGGGTTTGTTTCAACTGAAGTTTCCAAAGGCTAGGAGCGATCCCCGCTGCTACCTCATCTGGAATAGGCACCCTGTTCCCTATTTAATGCTCTACTTTTGACCAGGGCACATGGGGAATAGAGTGCCATTTAGGATGCAGCCTATATCGCTCTAAACTAGAAAGTTAATATTCATATCAGACCTGGACCAGGATTTGGTTCACTTTGATCAATTAGTTCCCATGCTGTGCTTTGAAACAGACTGATACACACCATCAGAATCAGAATCCCTCCATATATAGTGGATAGAGCCTCAGATAACTTTGTGAAAAAGTAGCTTTAATACCCTCTAACTTTCATATATTCCCTCTCTAGAAAATAATGATGACTATACTCCATCAATACTGGGGGGTTGAAGATGGGTGTTATCCTAATCAGGCAACATTAAAATGACACTCATCAAGTTGATGTTCTAGCAGGTCATTGCTAGACTGGGTACCAGTCTGTTTAGCTATAATTCCACTCCTTGCCACACCTTGTCATGCCAAACATTGGCATGACAAATGAGTGGCAAGGAATGAAATGTTAGCACAGACAGACTGGATTTCTCCAGGCTAGGTCATTGTAGGTCTAACAGTTATCCTCAGATAACCGTAGAAAGGTTTGTGGAGAGTACTACAGCTACTTTTCCACATATTATATATCTGAGACCATCAGAATCCTTCCATATATTCTCCATATCCTTAGATAAACAAATTACTTCTCGCTCTAGAAGATTCTATGTGAAAAAGATATGCTGCATGTTATTCTGCAGCTCAGGTTGCACATCTGTCAACATGGCTCTCCGATATAATAGACTGACAGAACCGCTGCCATTAACAAGGTCGTTTCAGGTTAGTCATACAACATCTCTCTCAAGCCAATAAGCAACATGGTAGGGATGGATTAAGTATCAGGGTTGGTGTCAATTTCATTAAAATTCAGTGAAATAAGCTTTTTATTATTCAGTTAAATCAGATGAAAAGAGATAGAGTGAAGCAGCTTGCCAGGTGAAAATGAGTGGAATGGTGTTGCCTGTAGGTAATCATCAATATTTTGACAGGCCTCCAAATTCTTGCAGGAATCTAACCACATTTCATAAATAATGAAAGATTTGAATCAATTCGGCTCACAGCTCTTCATGGATAAGTGATTTGAACAAATTACAGATATGACCGTACAACTCGAAAAGGAAGGATGAGAGACCTTTTACTCCTCATTAACTTTGTCAATATAAGTAGTTATAACCAAGTGAAACGATGTGTGGGGTTTCTTAATCAGTTATGCTTACCAGCCTTCTAATATGAATAAAAGTATTGTTGTACCATAAAGCTTTCCTAGAGTGTGAAATAGTAATGATAGGCCTAGGTTTTATATGCCTAGAATGAAATGCATTAGAAGGGTTTCCAAGACCAGGCTTTATCAGTGAGAAACTGCAGTGATGCATGACTGTAGTATAGGCCTACCAAGAACCTCTTTGGTAGCGAAGCTCATTTCGACACACTGAAAACATTTACCATCTCCAACAGGCAGCACCTACCCCAGTGTTGTCATGGTGACTATGGTGTACCAGAAAGCAGCGGGAATGCTGGTGAACTTGCTGGAGGCGGAGCCCTTCTCTGCATAGAACATCACAGTGGCAAAGATAATGATGGCCATGGTGAGGGAGAAGAGGAGGAAGCCCAGCTCCGAGGCACAGCTCTTCAGTGTGTAGCCCAGGATACGCAGGCCCGCGGAGTGGCGGGAGAATTTGAAAATCCTGAAAACCCGGAAGACCCTGAGAGTGACGAACGCCCCGCTCACTTGGTCGTTGTCTGTCACGACCAAGCCAATGTAGTAAGGCATGATGGCAACCACGTCGATGATGCTCATCACACTCTTCATGAAGTTATACCGGCTGGGAGCCGCGATTAACCGTAACAGGTACTCGACGGTGAAGATCATGACGCAGGCCGTGTCCAGGCAGAAGAAGGCCACTGCATAACGGTCCCCGCACGAGATGTCCTTGGAGCGGTTAGGCAGGGTTCCACACGGCACCGTCTCCACCACATTGGCCATGACCGAGATGGCGATGAAAAACCCGGTGACATAATAGAGGACCAGGGCCATGGTGCTCGTGTGGGGGTTCTCAAAAGCCCGCCACATGTACTCCCGGAAGGTCATGTTTAACGGAGCTATATCTTCTTTCTCGTTGTCTTCGTTATCCTGCAGCCTCTCCTGGTTCTCGCGGCGCCGGTCCTTGTACTCCTCATAGCAACAGTCGGCAATAATCTCAGGTATGATTCCGAAAAACAACAACTCTTCATCATACGCGGCAATGCACTCCTGGCGCGGGTAGTGCAGTTTGCCCGTGCGGTAGAAATTCAGAATGTGTCTAAAGATGTCAGGGTCACGATCAAAAAAGTACTCGTTTGTTTTCTCATGGAAAAAGTAATCCCTCTCGGTGCTCCCTAGTAAAGTGTCGGGGTAGCGTTCCAAAGTGTTACTCCATGTCTGGAACTTCTGACCGCTGATGTTGAGGAGGATAAGTCCCTGGTCTTGGGCTTCCTTCTTTTCCCGGGGAGGGATGGGCATAGGGCTAGTCGCCACCGGAATCCATCCTATAGCCGCCGCGCGAGCAAAGGGGAGCCATGCCGCCACTCCTGTAGCCATGTTGACTGACCGGTTAGACCAGTGTGTTTAGAACCACCCTGATGCTATGGCTATCATAGGTGAATGAACATCTACAGAGGATAGAATACAAGGTATTAGAATAAATAGCATTTGCAAATCAAAAGCTATGTGGCTGGGTATCTGAGGTGGTCTACATGTAATGTTAACCTACACCAGAAAGCTTATTTAGTTCACATCTGTAATATGACTGGGGTTGGGGTTAGAGTGGCAAACACTCTACATATATTTTCAATTAAAGTTGTCAATTATTTTGTCATAAAGGAAATAAATGGGAACTAAAGACACACACATCAGTCAAAAAAAAAGACAAAGATGAATAATTAAAATATAGGTTTTATGGAAAGCTTACCATAACTTATTCTTCACAATGCATCCATAGTTAAATAAATGAAACACAATCTGTCTCTGTAAGAGGACAAATATGTATGTACGCTTCCACTCGCTTCACTTTACTCCAACGAGCTGGTATATCCACCAAACACATGTAAATAATGGTGTATCAACAAGTTAGAAAATCAGCCAGTAGTTTCAGAAGTCTCCCTCAATCCATGTTCAATATTCCATCCAAAGGTCTTTTCCTTTCCATCACCCGGTAAGGAAGAGAAAACGGTCAGTTAGTGGTGGCTCTCCAGTGCCTATTTCTTCCGCTGCATCTGCTCCGCAATAAAAGCGCAACTCTGTCCCTCTCACATCCACTGACTGACTGCAAGACCACCCCCTCAGGAACCGAGCGTGTGTGGAGAGAGGAGAGGCGACGTAAAAAGATGCAGCTATAGAAAGGCGTGTTCTCCCTTATTCCCTTTCCCAACTGGTAGTATGGTTTGTTGAAAAGATAAACAAATGAATAGAAATCGGGAAGTAATGAATTAGGTGCCAATCTCCAAACACGTTGGTGAAATCAGTAACTGATGAGAGCCCAGTTACAGTGTGTCACGTGCTGTTAGCAGGGCGGTAGCTACATACAGTGGGGAGAACAAGTATTTGATACACTGCCGATTTTGCAGGTTTTCCTACTTACAAAGCATGTAGAGGTCTGTAATTGTTTATCATATGTACAATTCAACTGTGAGAGACGGAATCTAAAACAAAAATCCAGAAAATCACATTGTATGATTTTTAAGTAATTAATTTGCATTTTATTTAATTGAAGTGTACCTATGATAAAAATTACAGACCTCTACATGCTTTGTAAGTAGGAAAACCTGCAAAATCGGCAGTGTATCAAATACTTGTTCTCCCCACTGTATGAGGACACCAAGGTCCGGACCTCGGTAATTGTTGAGCATTTAATAGTAGAAAACAAGGTGCAATTTCGAAACTTGGTTGTGCCTCAGCAGGTTTCATTTTACATTTACATTTTCGTCACATAGCAGACACTCTTATCCAGAACGACTTATAGTTAGTGCATTAATCTTAATATAGCTAGGTGGGACAACCACATATCACAGGCATGTTTCCTCAAAGTAGCTATCAGTAGAGTTAGAAAGGGGGGGTGGAGTGCTGTTTCAGGTTTTTTTGTGTGTGTGTGTGTGGGGGGGTAGAGTTTCAGATGTTTTCAGAAGATGGGCAGGGACTCCTAGCTGTCCTATCTTCAGGGGGGTGCCAGGACAGAGAAGAGCTTGGACTGGGCTGAGCGGGAAAGGCATGGGAGGGCCTAGAGACCTGAGGTGGCCACTCACTGACAGTCACTCAATTAGCCCATGTCAGTTAAAATTTGGCCTAATTACTGGCACGTGCCCAGGGGATTTTGTTAGTCACTCTCACTCAGATATCATATTAACATGGCCAGCTATCTAAACATTTGTAGAATTGCAGGAATTGTGCTGTAAAACTGCAACAAAACAAAAGTTATGTAAAGCAAACATATTTGTTTACCTTTTGTTAAGAAAATACTTTTTCTCTAAAGGAGCCCTCTGTACATATTAAATTATAGTTTTTAATGCCGGTGCTGAGTTCATTTGTAGTGGCTAATTGTACAGCTAATAGGCTATGTGTTTGTAGATCGAATGAGGTGAATGGAGCTACAGCAACCCATGTGAGAATGGCTGGGGTAGCTTATGCTTGTTTTTGGTGTTTCTTAAGAGTTTTTAATTGTATAGAAATGCAAGGGAGGGAGGGGGGTCTCTCATTAATGTCTCTCATGTGTTCCATAATGCAAACACTGACTCCCGTTCACTCCTCCAGTGGGAGCGAGAGAGAGAGAGCGAGACAGGCAGCTTGCTCAGAGCTCAGCAGTCTGACGTAGCACCGGCTGTGCTGGCTCTGGGCGGAATTCAAGACAGCTGCGGCCGTGCGTGCCTGTGAAGCTGAAAGCATTTGTTGCTGCCTATTGTGAATTATAGTGGGGGAAAAAGTATTTAGTCAGCCACCAATTGTGCAAGTTCTCCCACTTAAAAAGATGAGAGAGGCCTGTAATTTTCATCATAGGAACACCTCAACTATGACAGACAAATTGAGATTTTTTTTCTCCAGAAAATCACATTGTAGGATTTTTAATGAATTTATTTGCAAATTATGGTGGAAAATAAGTATTTGGTCACCTACAAACAAGCAAGATTTCTGGCTCTCACAGACCTGTAACTTCTTCTTTAAGAGGCTCCTCTGTCCTCCACTCGTTACCTGTATTAATGGCACCTGTTTGAACTTGTTATCAGTATAAAAGACACCTGTCCACAACCTCAAACAGTCACACTCCAAACTCCACTATGGCCAAGACCAAAGAGCTGTCAAAGGACACCAGAAACAAAATTGTAGACCTGCACCAGGCTGGGAAGATTGAATCTGCAATAGGTAAGCAGCTTGGTCTGAAGAAATCAACTGTGGGAGCAATTATTAGGAAATGGAAGACATACAAGACCACTGATAATCTCCCTTGATCTGGGGCTCCACGCAAGATCTCACCCCGTGGGGTCAAAATGATCACAAGAACGGTGAGCAAAAATCCCAGAACCACACGGGGGGACCTAGTGAATGACCTGCAGAGAGCTGGGACCAAAGTAACAAAGCCTACTATCAGTAACACACTACGCCACCAGGGACTCAAATCCTGCAGTGCCAGACGTGCCCCCCTGCTTAAGCCAGTACATGTCCAGGCCCGTCTGAAGTTTGCAAGAGTTCTTTTGGATGATCCAGAAGAGGATTGGGAGAATGTCATATGGTCAGATGAAACCAAAATATAACTTTTTGGTAAAAACTCAACTCGTCGTGTTTGGAGGACAAAGAATGCTGAGTTGCATCCAAAGAACACCATACCTACTGTGAAGCATGGGGGTGGAAACATCATACTTTGGGGCTGTTTTTCTGCAAAGGGACCAGTACGACTGATCCGTATAAAGGAAAGAATGAATGGGGCCATGTATCGTGAGATTTTGAGTGAAAACCTCCTTCCATCAGCAAGGGCATTAAAGATGAAACGTGGCTGGGTCTTTCAGCATGACAATGATCCCAAACACACCGCCCGGGCAACGAAGGAGTGGCTTCGTAAGAAGCATTTCAAAGTCCTGGAGTGGCCTAGCCAGTCTCCAGATCTCAACCCAATAGAAAATCTTTGGAGATCTGCATGGAGGAATGGGCCAAAATACCAGCAACAGTGTGTGAAAACCTTGTGAAGACTTACAGAAAACTTTTGACCTGTGTCATTGCCAACAAAGGGTATGTAACAAAATATTGAGAAACTTTTGTTATTGACCAAATACTTATTTTCCACCATAATTTGCAAATAAAATCATTAAAAATCCAACAATGTGATTTTCTGGATTTTTTTTCTCATTTTGTCTGTCATAGTTGACGTGTACCTATGATGAAAATTACAGGCCTCTCTCATCTTTTTAAGTGGGAGAACTTGCACAATTGGTGGCTGACTAAATACTTTTTTTCCCCACTGTATCTGGCTGGGAAATTAACGCATCTGCAGCCAGCCAGGGCAGACAACAGACACAGAGGGAAAATTGTATAAGGGACAGGTCGTCACAGATCTTGGCAAAAGCCAGCTCAATTATGATTTTTTTTGCACCATGGAGAGCGAGCGCACTCCCCATTAGTCAAAGAGCAAACATCAATTTCCCCCTCGTGCGCCACCCTCAGTGGTGGGAAAAGTACCCAATTGTCATACTTGAGTCAAAGTAAATCTACCTTAATAGAAAATGACTCAAGTAAAAGTGCAAGTCACCCAGTAAAATACTACTTGAGTAAAAGTCTAAAAAAGTATTTGGTTTTAAATATATTTCAGTATCAAAACTAAATGTAATTGCTAAAATATACTTAAGTATCAAAAGTAAAATAATTTCAAATTCCTTAAATTAAGCAAACCAGAAGGCACAATTGTTTTATTTATTTTTATTTACGGATAGCCAGGGGCATATTCCAACACTCAGATATAATTTACAAACGAAGCATTTGTGTTTAGTGAGTCCGCCAGATCAGGGACAGTAGGGATGACCAGGGATGTTCTCTTGATAAGTTTGTGAATTGGACCATTTTCTGTTCTGCTAAACATTTAAAATGTAACAAGTACTTTTGGGTGTCAGGGAAAATGTATGGAGTAAAAAGTATATTCTTTTCATTAGGAATGTAGTGAAGTAAAAGTAAAAATTGTCAAAAATATGAATAGTAAAGTAAAGTACAGATACCCCCAAAAACAACTTAAGTAGTACTTTAAAGTATTTTTACTTAAGTACTTTACACCACTGGCCACACTGCTAATTGCAATAGGGCACCACAACAAACCTGCCAAGAGAGGGCCGCCCACCAAAACTCATGGACCAGGCAAGGAGGGCATTCATCAGAGAGGCAACAAAGAGACCAAAGATAACCCTGAAGGAGCTGCAAAGCTCCACAGTGGAGATTGGAGTATCTGTCCATAGGACCACTTTAAGCCATACACTCCACAGAGCTGGGCTTTACGGAAGAGTGGCCAGAAAAAAGCCATTGCTTAAAGAAAAAAATAAGCAAACACGTTTGGTGTTCACCAGAAGGCATGTGGGAGAATCCCCAAACATATGGAAGAAGGTACTCTGGTCAGGTGAGACTAAAATTGAGCTTTTTGGCCATCAAGGAAAATGCTATGTCTGGCGCAAACCCAACACCTCTCATCACCCCGAGAACACCATCCCCACAGTGAAGCATGGTTGTGGCAGCATCATGCTGTGGGGATGTTTCTCATTGGCAGGGACTGCCAAGCTTATAGAGACAGACCCCAAGAGACTTGCAGTTCTAATTGCTGCAAAAGGTGGCTCTACAAAGTATTGACCTTGGGGGGGTGAATAGTTATGCACGCTCAAGTTTTCTGTTTTTTTGTCTTATTTCTTGTTTGTTTCACAATAAAAATATTTTGCATCTTCAAAGTGGTAGGCATGTTGTGTAAATCAAATGATATAAACCCCCAAAAAATATATTTTAATTCCAGGTTGTAAGGCAATAAAATAGGAAAAATGGCAAGGGGGTGAATATTTTCGCAAGACACTGTATAAGGAATCCCTCTACGCCTCAGACGAACCATCAAACAGGCAAAGCATCAATACAGGACTAAGATCGAATCCTACTACAAAGGCTCTGACACTCATCGGATGTGGCAGGGCTTGCAAACTTTCAGATTAAAAAAGAAAACCCAGCCATGAGCTGGCCGGTGACGTGAGCCTACCTGATGAGCTAAATGCCTTATATGATCGCTTTGAGGCAAGCAACACTGAACCATGCGTGAGAGCACCAGCTGTTCCTGATGACTGTGTGATCACGCTCTCCATAGTCGAAGTGAGTAAGACTTTTAAACAGGTTAACTGTTAGGCCTACTGCTGCTAGGTAGCTCTCTCTCTGCTCTCCCCCTCCCCTCTGTCTGTCCTTGATTGCAGGAGTGAAGTCTGGTGTGCGGGAGTCAGGGTTCCAGCTGCAGCTCATTCACCATAATCACCTCAGCCTTTAAGACCCGGTCAAACTTGCCACTCATCGTCAGATCATAGTCAAGACGACCATATTATTGGAACCTGACTCCTGCCTCCGCTTCACTCCTGCCACCACCATCCTGCTTTCCACTACCGGACCTCCCCTTTGGACTCACCACGGACACTAGGACATTACGGTACCACACCTGCTCTGAACCTGGATCTGTTACCCTCCCTGTAAACCTGGACTTGCTCTTCCCCTATTATTGGAAACCTGGACCAATTGAACTTTGTAAATAAACCTGTTAAACCTTCTCTGGCTCGGTGTAGTTGTCTGCATTTGGGTTCAAATCCAGTTAAATCATGACAGTATGATCTGACCAACATGAACCCAGCAGACAGTAGCTCGGATACCACCCCAGAGTGCACTCAAATTCGGACTGCCATAGCCAATCAGGGCATTTTACTTGGCCAACATGATACCCTGTTTAAGACTATATCCGAGAACAGTCAGGTGCTGCTTAATCAGGTTCAATTACTCACCAATCAAGTGTCTGCCCTTACTACCCAAGTTAATAATGCACCCCTCGTTCATGGCATACAAACTGCTCCTTCTCATGCTCCGCCTGTTTTTCCGGCTCCTCCAGCCCAGATCAGAGTTCCTGCTCCAGAGCGCTATAACGGGAACATGGGAACCTGTGGTGATTTTTTGACTCAATGCTCGTTGGTGTTTGAACAACAGCCCCTCACCTACGCCTCAGAAAGAGCCCGTATTGCCTACCTTATCAACTCTACTAGCGGTTCCGCTCGTTCCTGGGGATCCGCGGTCTGGAAGAGTAAGTAGGACATTTGCAACGCTTACGTTGCCTCCACCACTGAGATGAGGAAGGTTTTCGACCACCCCGTACGGGGCAAGGAGGCTGCTAAACGTTTGTTTTCTCTTCGGCAGGGGTCTCGCAGTGTGGCGGAGATGGCAGTGGAGTTTCGGACTTTAGCGGCAGTGAGTGGTTGGAATGACGAGGCATTACAAGGAGTGTTCATTAATGCTTTGGCTGAGACCTTGAAAGATGAATTGGTGTCATATGATGAATCGCCTACGCTGGATAATCTTATTTCACTCACCATCAGGTTGGATAATCGGATTCGGGAGCGCCGCCGGGAGAGGAGTGGTAGTTTCAAGCAACCTGTCTGTCGTCAACCAACTCCTCCCCGCCTCTTCCCTACGGAGAAGGCCGAGTCTTCCCGAATCGATACTAGGAGCACTGAACCCGAAGCCATGAAGGTGGGTTGTGCACGGTTGTCCTCAGAGGAGCGTGCACGTCGTATTCAGGCTCGGGTCTGCGTGTATTGTGGAGAAGCTGGTCATTTCGTTCCTTCCTGCCCAGTTTGTCCGGGAAAAGGGCCGGCTCATCATTAATGGGAGAAGTTTTGGTGAGCCGAGCAGCGGATTCTTCCTCTTCTCCCCGCATTCTGCTCCAGGCATCCCTCCAGTGGCAGTCCCAGGATTTCCCTGTTAGTGCGCTGGTTGATTCTGGTGCCGATTAAAGCTTTTTGGATCGAGAGTTGGCTCAACAAATGGATTTAGAGACTGTACCTATGGACCGTCCGCTGCAGGCTAAGGGTCTAAATGGACAATTGTTGACCCGTATTACTCATCAGACTGTGCCTGTTTGTCTCAGAGTGTCGGGTAATCATCAGGAGAACATTCAGTTTCACATCATTGACTGCCCTCAGACTCCCCTGGTCCTTGGTATCCCCTGGCTCATAAGACACAATCCACACATTGATTGGGTGACAGGTAGAATTGTTTCATGGAGCACATTTTGTCATGTGAATTTTTTGTGTTCTGCTCAGACCCCTGCCAGCACTGTGCCTCAACCTCCACTGGAGTCCATGGATCTCTCTGCTGTCCCTGACGTGTATCATGACCTGGCATCCGTTTTCTGCAAACACAGAGCTACTTCTCTTCCTCCTCACCGGCCTTATGACTGCGCCATTGACCTCCAGCCAGGAGCCCCTCTCCCCAGCAGTCGCCTGTACAATCTCTCCCGCCCGGAGACGGAGGCTATGGAGAACTACATTCGGGACTCCTTGGCGGCAGGTATTATTCGTCCTTCCTCGTCACCTGTAGGAGCGGGATTCTTTTTTGTTGGAAAGAAGGATAAGACCCTCAGACCCTGTATTGATTTCCGTGGACTTAACAACATCACCATTAAGAACAAATATTATCTGCCTTTAATTAATTCTGCTTTTCCCCTCCTTCATGGTGCAACTATCTTTACCAAACTGGATCTACGAAATGCGTATCACCTGGTGCGCATTTGTAAAGGTGATGAATGGAAGACTGCCTTCAACACACCCTTGGGACATTTTGAGTACCTGGTTATGCCTTTTGGGTTGTCCAATGCCCCTGCTGTTTTTCAGGCACTAGTCAATGATGTCCTTCGGGACATGTTGAATCGGTTTGTTTTTGTCTATCTGGATGATATCCTGATTTTTTTCAGAGTCCTCCCAGGAACATGAACTGCATGTGCGCCAGGTGTTGCAAAGGTTGTTGGAGAACAAACTGTTTGTGAAGATGGAGAAATGTGAATTTCATGTGTCTGAGACCTCTTTTTTTGGGTTACATAATAGCTCAGGGGAGTTGCGGATGGACCCAGCTAAGATCTCTGCTGTCACGGACTGGCCAGCCCCCTCCACCCGCAAACAACTTCAACGATTCCTGGGGTTTGCGAACTTCTACAGGAGGTTCATCAAGGACTACAGCTGCATTGCGGCGCCACTCACCGCTCTCACCTCCATCTCACTACCGTTCGCTTGGAATGAAGGGGCCGAATCAGCGTTCGAAGAACTGAAACATCGCTTCGCCTCGGCTCCCATTCTGATGCAGCCGGACCCCGACCGCCAGTTTGTCGTGGAGGTGGATGCATCCGACACTGGGGTAGGTGCGGTGTTGTCACAACGTTCTCCTGAAGATAACAAACTGCATCCCTGTGCTTTTCTTTCACGGAAACTTTCTCAGGCAGAGAGGAATTATGATGTTGGCAATCGTGAACTGCTCGCCGTTAAGCTGGCTCTCGAGGAGTGGCGGCATTGGCTGGAGGGGCGGAACAACCCTTCATCGTTTGGACGGATCATAAAAATCTGGCATACATCCAGTCAGCGAAGCATCTCAACCCCGTCAAGCCAGGTGGGCACTATTTTTTGGGAGATTCAATTTTTCTCTGTCTTACCGTCCTGGGTCACGCAACGTCAAGCCTGACGCCCTGTCTCGTGTTCATTCGGCTGTTGATACTGGTAGTAACCCTGAACCCATCTTGCCTCCTACCTGCAGTATTGCGGCCATCACATGTGACATCGAAGGGATTGTTAGACAGGCTCAACATCATCAAGCTGACCCTGGGAGGGGTCCTCCTAACCGGTTGTTTGTCCCTGAGTCTGCTCGCTCCCAGGTACTTCAGTGGGCTCACTCGTCTCCCCTTACCTGTCACCCTGGAGTTACGCGGACCCTTGACTTTGTGCGATGGAAGTTCTGGTGGCCCAGGATGGAGGCGGACACTCGAGCCTTCATTGCTGCTTATACGGTATGTGCACGAAGTAAGAACTCCACCCAGGCCAGCGCTGGTCATCTCGACCTCTGCCAATACCCAGCCGGCCCTGGTCGCACATTGCTATGGATTTTGTCACTGGACTTCCCCCTCGTCTGGAAAGACTGTCATTCTTACTGTGATTGATCGTTTTCTAAGTTCGCTCATTTTTGGCCCTACCTAAACTGCCCACTGCCAGAGAGACGGCTGATATTTTGGTTGAACATGTGTTCCGCTCTCATGGTCTACCCACTGATATTGTCTCTGACAGGGGTCCCCAGTTTGTCTCCCAGGTATGGAAAGCTTTCTGTAAATTTTTGGGCATCACATCCAGCCTGTCCTCTGGATATCACCCCCAGACCAACGGGCAAGCCGAGAGAGCGAACCAGGAGATGGAGACCGCTCTCCGCTGTGTCACAGGGTCTAACCCTGGGTCATGGAGCTCCATGCTCCCCTGGGTGGAATATGCTCATAACACCTTGACTAACGCTTCCTCTGGTTTGTCTCCCTTTCTGTGTGCTCTGGGTTATCAACCTCCCCTGTTCCCTTCTCAAGAGAGGGAACTGGCGGTACCCTCGGTGCAGTCCCACATGCGCCGCTGCTTCCAAGGTCTGGAGGAAGGCCAGGGTAGCTCTGTCCCGAGCTTCGTCGTACATGCAGAGGCAAGCCAACCGTCACCGGTCCCAGGCTCCCGGTTACTCTCCTGGTCAAGAGGTATGGCTTAAGTCACGTGATCTTCCATTGAAAGTGGAGTCTAAGAAGATGGCGCCGCGTTTTATAGGACCGTTCAAGATACTGTCTATTGTTAACCCCTGCGCAGTTAAGCTAGAGCTTCCTGCCTCCCTACGGGTTCATTCCACTTTTCATGTTTCCCAGATTAAGCCTGTGTCGGTTAGCCCTCTGTGCCCGCCCTCTCGTCCCCCTCCTCCGCCCAGGATCGTGGGTGGGGGTCCTGTCTACACTGTCCGGCGAATTCTGGATGTTCGCCGCCGGGGTCGTGGTTTCCAGTACCTGGTGGATTGGGAGGGTTATGGTCCTGAGGAACGTTCCTGGGTGCCCAGGAGCTTCATTGTGGATCCTGCTCTGGTCCGTGAATTTCATAGGTTACATCCCGATAAACCCTGTCGGCCGCCAGGTGGCGTCCGTGAGAGGGGGTACTGTTAGGCCTACTGCTGCTAGGTAGCTCTCTCTCTGCTCTCCCCCTCCCCCTCTGTCTGTCCTTGATTGCAGGAGTGAAGTCTGGTGTCGCGGGAGTCAGGGTTCCAGCTGCAGCTCATTCACCATAATCACCTCAGCCTTTAAGACCGGTCAAACTTGCCACTCATCGTCAGATCATAGTCAAAGACGACCATATTATTGGAACCTGACTCCTGCCTCCGCTTCCTCCTGCCACCACCATCCTGCTTTCCACTACCGGACCTCCCCTTTGGACTCACCACGGACACTAGGACATTACGGTACCACACCTGCTCTGAACCTGGATCTGTTACCCTCCCTGTAAACCTGGACTTGCTCTTCCCCTATTATTGGAAACCTGGACCAATTGAACTTTGTAAATAAACCTGTTAAACCTTCTCTGGCTCGGTGTAGTTGTCTGCATTTGGGTTCAAATCCAGTTAAATCATGACATTAACATTCACAAGGCCGCAGACAGATTACCAGGACGCGTACTCAGAGCATGCGCCGACCTGCTGACAAGTGTCTTCACTGACATTTTCAACCTCTCCCTGACCCAGTCTGTAATACCTACATGTTTAAAGCAGACCACCATAGTCCCTGTGCACAAGAAGGCCAAGGTAACCTGCCTAAATGACTACCGACCCGTAGCACTCACATCTGTAGCCATGAAATGCTTTGAAAGGCTGGTCATGGCTCACATCAACAATGAAAATAAAAATTGAAATATTTACTACACAACAAACATAAGAGGATAAAAAACAACAATAAAAAAAAAAATAACAATATAAACTGAACGACTAAAAAGTACCCTAAGGAAAAGCAAAGCTAAAAAGTTTTAAGATCTCTTTAAAAATGTATACCCACAGTGTCGGCCCTCCTCAGGTTCTCTGACAGGCTATTCTAGAGGCTGGGGGCATAGTAACTAAAGGCTGCCTCTCCATGCCTCTTGGTCCTAGGCTTTGGGATAGTTAAAAGGCCAGTGCCAGAGGACCTGAGAAACCTACTGGGTACATAACTTAAAAGCATGTATGACATGTATTGGGGTGCACAATTGTGGATTGATTTAAAAACCAATAGAAGAATATTAAAATAATTATAAAACTCACAGTCAGCCAGTGCAGCGACCTTAAAACCGGTGTAATGTGTGCTCTCCATCTGATCTTGGTCAGTACTCGTGCTGCAGCATTCTGTATGTTTTTCAATTGTCCAATGGCTTTCTTGGGTAGACCAGACAGGAGAGCATTACAGTAGTTAAGCCTGCTTGCAATGAAAGCATGGATGAGTCTCGCGTTATCAGCCTGAGAGAGAAACGGCCACACCTTGGCAATGTTCCTCAGGTGGTAAAAAGCCATTTTGGTCACATTCCTAATGTGTGATTCGAAATTGAGTTCATATTCTAAAATAACACCTAGGTTTTTTACCTAGTGTTTTATCTTTATTGCCCATGAATTAAAATGTGCGGCCAGATTCTCTCTGTGCTTTGTCTCCAACAATAATTACCTGGGTCTTGTCTTGATTTAGCTGGAGTAAGTTATGAGCCATCCAAGTATTTAAATCACTAATACAGTCTAATAATTTATCCTTGGAGCTAAAATCTTCTGGTGACACAGAAATGTTATGTTGTGTATCGTCTGCGTAGCAGTGAAAACCAATGCTGTGCTTTCTGATACAGCTGCCAAGAGGTAACATACAGTGAGGGAAAAAAGTATTTGATCCCCTGCTGATTTTGTACGTTTGCCCACTGACAAAGAAATGATCAGTCTATCATTTTAATGGTAGGTTTATTTGAACAGTGAGAGACAGAATAACTACCAAAAAAATCCAGAAAGACTCATGTCAAACATTTTCTACATTGATTTGCATTTTAATGAGGGAAATAAGTATTTGACCCCCTCTCAATCAGAAAGATTTCTGGCTCCCAGGTGTCTTTTATACAGGTAACGAGCTGAGATTAGGAGCACACTCTTAAAGGGAGTGCTCGTAATCTCAGCTTGTTACCTGTATAAAAGACACCTGTCCACAGAAGCAATCAATCAATCAGATTCCAAACTCTCCACCATGGCCAAGACCAAAGAGCTCTCCAAGGATGTCAGGGACAAGATTGTAGACCTACACAAGGCTGGAATGGGCTACAAGACCATCGTCAAGCAGCTTGGTGAGAAGGTGACAACAGTTGGTGCGATTATTCGCAAATGGAAGAAACACAAAATAAGTGTCCATCTCCCTAAGCCTGGGGCTCCATGCAAGATGTCACCTCGTGGAGTTGCAATGATCATGAGAACGGTGAGGAATCAGCCCAGAACTACACAGGAGGATCTTGTCAATGATCTCAAGGCAGCTGGGACCATAGTCACCAAGAAAACAATTGGTAACACACTACGCCGTGAAGGACTGAAATCCTGCAGCGCCCGCAAGGTCCACCTGCACAAGAAAGCACAAATACATGCCCATCTGACGTTTGCCAATGAACATCTGAATGATTCAGAGGAGAACTGGGTGTTGTGGTCAGATGAGACCAAAATGGAGCTCTTTGGCATCAACTAAACTCGCCGTGTTTGGAGGAGGAGGAATGCTGTCTATGACCCCAAGAACACCATCCCCACCGTCAAATATGGCGGTGGAAACATTATGCTTTGGGGGTGTTTTTCTGCTAAGAGGACAGGACAACTTCACCGCATCAAAGGGACAATGGACGGGGCCATGTACCGTCAAATCTTGGGTGAGAACCTCCTTCCCTCAGCCAGGGCATTGAAAATGGGTCGTGGATGGGTATTCCAGATGACAATGACCCAAAACACACGGCCAAGGCAACAAAGGAGTGCCTCAAGATGAAGCACATTAAGGTCCTGGAGTGGCCTAGCCAGTCTCCAGACCTTAATCCCATAGAAAATCTGTGGAGGGAGCTGAAGGTTCGAGTTGCCAAACGTCAGCCTCAAAACCTTAATGACTTGGAGAAGATCTGCAAAGAGGAGTGGGACATAATCCCTCCTGAGATGTGTGCAAACCTGGTGGCCAACTACAAGAAACGTCTGACCTCTGTGATTGCCAACAAGGGTTTTGCCGCCAAGTACTAAGTCATGTTTTGCAGAGGGGTCAAATACTTATTTCCCTCATTATAATGCAAATCAATTTATAACATTTTTGACATGTGTTTTTCTGTCTCACACTGTTCAAATAAACCTACCATTAAAATTATAGACTGATCATTTCTTTGTCAGTGGGCAAACGTACAAAATCAGCAGGGGATCAAATACTTTTTTCCCTCACTGTATATAAACTGAACAGTACCGGATCCAAAATTGAATCTTGTGCTATGTATTTTCTCTGAGTTATGTTCAACAAGGGTGACAAAAAAATCTCAACCGGTTAAATAGGTACTAAACCAATTTAGAACTGGACCGAAAAAGACCAACCCACCTCTCCAGTCTGTCCAGAAGGACATCATGTAAGGGGGATAAAGCTTCTAAACTAACTGATCCTTACTGTCTCAATGCCCAGTGCAGCCCCTGCTCTGTGTTTCTGAAGTACTTACCGTGGGTGGATGGGTGGGTGGGTAAGTTGTGCCAAAGTCAACCCACTGCCCTTCTTACCCTTCGGAATACCCAGTTATCTTTTCTTCCCAGAATCTCTCTGCACAATCAAAAGCATGTACCCATTCACAAACACATACACACACACAGAAATGCACACAAGGCATGTGCTCATTCACAAACACCCCCCTAATTGCTTTCCACTTGTTTCAATGAGAGAAAATCGGAATTTCAGTGTTTTTGCTGAATTTATTGAATTGAAATAGAATTTACCCCCACCCTATGTACTCCATTCTCGTTTGACATTGTGGTTCCTTATATACAGGAACCCTGGTACATACAGTAGTTGAGGACACTTTGCAGTGCACAGACAGAGGACAGGCGGACGGCAGAAGAAGAAGCTGAAGGGTGGTGGTAATAGTACTCTGGTGGTGTGCGCCATCCCACTACCACCACGCTTTATGACATGGTATACATAGTATGCAATACGTGAGGGCAGTTGTATACAGAGGACAGAAGCTAAGGAAGGTGGTTTGTACGTTGGTATAATAGTACTCTGGTGGTGTGTGTCAAAAAGCCCTGAAAATGTCCCACTACCATGCTTTATGACACACCGCTAATAAAGCTGTGTCCTGCCGACCTCTGGTCCGGTCAAGGCGACATGCCGATTCCTCCTCCAGGTAATCCACAATCACAGGTGCACACACACTCCACGTCCCCTGCACCTCTCCTCTCTCCTGTCCCAGCTGTAATGAGTTATTGACCCCCTGTGAGCATGTGTGTGTGTTTGTGCAAGGTTGTGTGAACCTGCAAACGCGCGTGCTTGTGTGTATGTGCGCAAAAGTGATATATTTTGGTATTTTAGTATAGTAAATCTAGCTCTTTTTCCCCTATCAGTTCAACTCTACCATTGAAATCGTGATGTCATCTCAAGGGAGGGGTTTGGTATGAAATACACTCTCTTCTAGATGTTACCACCTCAAGGCTTACTATAAAAGCAGGTGACAGTGTGCCTTATTTGGCAATGGTCTTGGTAAATGGAGTGTGCCAATATATTTAGCATGATGATTCCTTGACTAGACTACTGATGTTTAAAAAAATTCAAAAGGCAATAAGGCACATTTCCGCTTACCATTTAATACACATCTATGTGCTTTTACGAAGAAAAAACAAACATGTAGTCTATGAGGATTATACTTTTGTATTTGTAGCTACATCCATGCAATAAGACATAGATAACAATGGTGGTCTTGTCAACTTGTTGTCTTTTTTTCCCCAACCACTATGACTGATTGGTGGAGCAGTCCACCAAGACAGTTCAATGGATATGAGTTCTAATCCCACTTGGGGCAGATATCATTTTTTTTTTTTTACAATATTCATCCTGTGGCCACACATTTTTAATTCTGAACAGTGAAAGCATACCTGTGAGAGGTGTCGCACTGGCAGTAGTTGTAGGTTTTATACAGTACCCAAGACCAATCTGTGAGTTCATTTGACCATTGGAAAAAGAGTTACAGTGGTTTGCGAAAGTATTCATCCCCCTTGGCATTTTTCCTATTTTGTTGCCTTACAACCTGGAATTTAAATGGATTTTTTGGTGGTTTGTGTCATTTGATTTACACAACATGTCTACTACTTTGAAGATGCAAAATATTTTTTATTGTGAAACAAACAAGAAATAAGACAAAAAAACAGAACTTGAGCGTGCATAACTATTCACCCCCCAAGGTCAATACTTTGTAGAGCCACCTTTTGCAGCAATTAGAACTGCAAGTCTCTTGGGGTCTGTCTCTATAAGCTTGGCACATCTAGCCACTGGGATTTTTGTCCATTATTCAAGGCAAAACTGCTCCAGCTCCTTCAAGTTGGATGGGTTCCGCTGGTGTACAGCAATCTTTAAGTCATACCACAGATTCTCAATTGGATTGAGGTCTGGGCTTTGACTAGGCCGTTCCCCTTAAACCATTCGAGTGTTGCTTTAGCAGTATGCTTAGGGTCAACCTCTGTCCCAGTCTCAAATCTCTGGCAGACTGAAACAGGTTTCCCTCAAGAATTTCCCTGTATTTAGCGCCATCCATCATTCCTTCAATTCTGACCAGTTTCCAGGTCCCTGCCTGAAAAACATCCCACAGCATGATGCTGCTACCACCATGCTTCACTGTGGGGATGGTGTTCTCGGGGTGATGAGAGGTGTTGGGTTTGCGCCAGACGTAGCATTTTCCTTGATGGCCAAAAAGCTCAATTTTAGTCTAATCTGACCAGAGTACCTTCTTCCATATGTTTGGGGAGTCTCCCACATGCCTTTTGGCAAACACCAAACGTGTTTGCTTATTTTTTTTCTTCAAGCAATGGCTTTTTTCTGGCCACTCTTCCGTAAAGCCTTGTCCTATGGACAGATACTCCAACCTCCACTGTGGAGCTTTGCAGCTCCTTCAGGGTTATCTTTGGTCTCTCTGATTAATGCCCTCCTTGCCTGGTCTGTGGGTTTTGGTGGGCAGCCCTCTCTTGGCAGGTTTGTTGCGGTGCCATATTCTTTCAATTTTTCATAATGGAATTAATGGTGCTCCGTGGGATGTTCAAAGTTTCTGATATTTTTTTATAACCCAACCCTGATCTGTACTTCTCCACACCTTTGTCCCTGACCTGTTTGGAGAGCTCCTTGGCCTTCATGGTGCCGCTTGCTTGGTGGTGCCCCTTGCTTAGTGGTGTTGCAGACTCTGGGACCTTTCAGAACAGGTGTATACAGTTGAAGTCGAAAGTTTACATACATCTTAGCCAAATACATTTAAACTCCGTTTTTCACAATTCCTGACATTTAATCCTAGTAAAAATTGCCTATTTTAGGTCAAGTAGGATCACCACTTAATTTTAAGAATGTGAAATGTCAGAATAATAGTAGAGAGAATGATTTATTTCAGCTTTTATTTCTTTCACCACATTCCCAGTGGGTCAGAAGTTTACATACACTCAATTACTCTTTGGTAGCATTGCCTTTAAATTGTTTAACTTGGGTCAAATGTTTCGGGTAGCCTTCCACAAGCTTCCCACAAAAAGTTGGGTGAATTTTGGCCCATTCCTTCTGACAGAGCTGGTGTAACTGAGTCAGGTTTGTAGGCCTCCTTGGTCGCACAAGCTTTTTCAGTTCTGCCCACACATTTTCTATAGGATTGAGGTCAGGGCTTTGTGATGGCCACTCCAATACCTTGACTTTGTTGTCCTTAAGCCATTTTGCCACAACTTTGGAAGTGTGCTTAGGGTCGTTGTCCATTTGGAAGACCCATTTGCAACCAAGCTTTAACTTCCTGACTGATGTCTTGAGATGTTGCTTCAATATATCCACATAATTTTCCTTCCTCATGATGCCATCTATTTTGTGAAGTTCACCAGTCCCTCCTGCAGCAAAGCACCCCCACAGCATGATGCTGCCACCCCCGTGCTTTACGGTTGGGATGGGGTTTTTTGGCTTTCAAATTCCCCCTTTTTCCTCCAAACATAACGATGGTCATTATGGCCAAACAGTTCTATTTTTGTAAACTGTAGTCTGGTTTTTTTATGGCGGTTTTGGAGCAGTGGCTTCTTCCTTGCTGAGCGGCCATTCAGGTTATGTCGATATAGGACTCGTTATACTGTGGATATAGATACTTTTGTACCTGTTTCCTCCAGCATCTTCACAAGGTCCTTTGCTGTTGTTCTGGGATTGATTTGCACTTTTCGCACCAAAGTACGTTCATCTCTAGGAGACAGAACGCGTCTCCTTCTTGAGCGGTATGACGGCTGTGTGGTCCCATGGTGTTTATACTTGCGTACTATTGTTTGAACAGATGAATGTGGTACCTTCAGGACTTTTGGAAATTGCTCCCAAGGATGAACCAGACTTGTGGAGGTCTACAATTTTTTTCTGAGGTCATGGCTGATTTCTTTTGATTTTCCCATGATGTCAAGCAAAGAGGCACTGAGAGTTTGAAGGTAGGCCTTGAAATACATCCACAGGTACACCTCCAATTGACTCAAATTATGTCAATTAGCCTATCAGAAGCTTCTAAAGCCATGACATAATTTTTTGGAAGTTTCCAAGCAGTTTAAAGGCACAGTCAACTTAGTGTATGTAAACTTCTGACCCACTGGAATTGTGCTACAGTGAATTATAAGTGAAATAATCTGTCTGTAAACAATTGTTGGAAAAATGACTTGTGTCATGCACAAAGTAGATGTCCTAACCGACTTGCCAAAACTATAGTTTGTTAACAAGAAATTTGTGGAGTGGTTATAAAACGAGTTTTAATGACTCCAACCTAAGTGTATGTAAACTTCCTACTTCAACTGTATATACTGAGATCATGAGACAGATCATGTGACACTTAGATTGCACACAGGTGTACTTTATTTAACTAATTATGTGACTTCTGAAGGTAATTGGTTGCACCAGATCTTATTTAGGGGCTTCATAGCAAAGGAGGTGAATACAAATGCCCGCACCACTTTTCTGTTATTTATTTATTTGAATTTTTTTAAACAAGTTATTTTTTTCATTTCACTTCACCAATTTGGACTATTTTGTGTATGTCCATTATATGAAATCCAAATAAAAATCCATTTAAATACAGGTTGTAATGCAACAAAATAGGAAAAACGCCAAGGGGGATGAATACTTTTGCAAGGCACTGTATTGCGTAAATAATGCAATGCGGGTTGGATTGAATTGAGCCCCTGATCTTCATTTTCAAGGCGATGATTGCCCTTTTTTCTTCCCAACACATTTCTGCACTAAATGTGAGTCCACATTTCAAAAACTTGATTTGCGCCCCATGGGGGATTCTGAGTGGCAATAGAGGAACTCTGTAACTTACCACCGTGATCTAAATGTCCAGAGATTTATTTGCTCGCGACGCACATCATTTCATTATCAGAGCGTGCCAGTGGACTTCTGGTAAGTATGTTTCAGTGAGAAATGGTTGGGATCAGGTACAACTACGTTTACCCACCCCCAAAATGAATATTTATGAGCAATTTCTCCCACCCACAACTTCTCACCTGAATGCATTTTTTTTTAGGGGTTGGGCAAAGGCTGAAATGGGGGTTGAGAGTTACCCTTTAAAGTCCTCAAAACTGCATCAGAGACTGTGTCCTCATAAAGGGAATCAATGTAATCAAACACTTTAGCTACTGTGTCGCAGTTCCCAGCTTCTAAAACGCTAATCTCCCACTTAGCTTCATCCATCAGAGCCCCTGTAACAATGCTCACCTTCTTTGCTTACGTAAACTCCCATACCTGAAGTAACCCTTCAATTTGCACTTTCCATTCTTTAAACATGAGCTCAGAGTTCCTACCTTCTGCCAGGATCTATGCGGGGATCCATTGTGCGCCTGTTCAGGTAATCACATTGTATACAAATCACAAGACCCCCTTTTTCCCCATATGACATACACTGTATGTTGTAACTTGCGAATGTGTGTGTGGCGGGGGTTGACGGTTTTGTGTGGGAGGATGTTAGTGCTCCAGGACACTGCAGTCAGTGACTGGGTTTCTCTCTGTCACCGTGTCTGTCTGGGATAATTTAACAACTGCAGGTCTGCTGCAGCCTCCTCGGATAGGAAAGAACTTCCTGTCATCTGCTGGGGATTGGAAGGCGTGGCTCTTTATATTCTCATTGTGTGTGTGTGTGTGTGTGTGTAGGGCTTTGAGTATCACCCTCTCACAAATAAAATACCATGAAAATATAAAAAACACAGCTCTCTTTCTTAGTTCAGCCTTGTGTGCTCTAAGCATGAACAAAAGACAGATGTACTATTGCCCTATCCACAACACCCATAGAAAATGGTACTGGTAATGCTTTATTAAGGACATCGTGTTTTTGTGTTGTTTACCCACTCCATCTTAGTGTTACAATCCCCTTCTGACACACACACACACACACACACACACACACACACACACACACACACACAGAGCAGATGCTATCTAAACACAAGGTTTTTAACAGGTTTCCACCATCTGTGCTACCATACCACCACCACAAATTGAAATGTAGTTTTTTTCTCTTTTACATCTCTGTGATGGCAGGTTTCCAAATCAACCTCTCTACCCCGCCTGCTACTTCTCAGAGACCCAAGTCATGAATGATACTAAGAGAAGACAGAGATTAGTGACAGAGTCATATGACAGAATCAGACTGACGATAAATCAAGATCTTGAGATGAGTTCATTGGCCACTTATTTGGGATGTAATACATGATTCATAAAAATTATTTTGTTTTCAGGGGAGAATTGGGGAAGAGGGAGGGGGGGGTTCTGTCTGTACACTGCCCAAAAATATCTTTAGACTCAGATATCAACAATTCTTATTTATTTTAGCAAAATCAAAGCTGATAATGTGCTCAATGTGCATACAGTAGTGAAAAGGTGTGTTTTCAGTTAAATGTGATCACATCCCTGGTGGGGGAAAATAAAAAGATCCATTCTACTCCGTTGTGTGCTCACGACACATTCATTCTTGAAAGTGACTTACCAGCTCTTGGAACACAGCACTGGTGTATTTGGCTTTATCCTTAGGTTGACTGACACTTAAATGTCACCAACTAAAATACATTTAGCTTCAAATTAATCTATTCCAATTATTTTTATGAAGGCACATTTTCATTGCCCTTTGGATCCCCAAGTCTGGCGAGAACACACACACAAACACAAACATCCCCAAGTGTTCTTGGGCCATCTGTGAAGAGAGTCTTTTAGAACCGTCTCCCTCTGATCTTCTCTCAACTAATCCCTCTGGCTCTCTTTAAGACAGGCAGGCAGACAGACAGACAGACAGACAGACAGACATACATACAGACAGACAGACAGACAGACAGACAGACAGAGAGAGAGAGAGAATATGATGATTTGGTTTGGGCAGATCATTAATTTCGTATTTTCTCTGTGAAGCTCTGCTTGTTTGTACAGTGATAAGTATCATCACAAGGCCCTCTCTGTATGCAGCCCATCTCTCACTTTGTCACGTCCTGGCCTTGAGAGGCCGGTTGTCTTTAGTTGGTTTGGTCAGGGCGTGAGAATCTATGTTAGAATTTCTATGTTTAGGATCTAGATGTGTATTTCTAGGTTTGGCCGGGTGTGATTCACAATCAGAGGCAGCTGTCGCTCGTTGTCTCTGATTGGGAATCATACTTAAGTAGCCTATTTGCCTACCTTAGTTGTGGGATCTTGTTCCGTGTAGGCTTGTATGTGTATAACCGGAGGACTTCACGTTACGTTGTTTATTGTTTTGTTGTATGTTTATTTAGTAAATAAACATGTACGCTTTTCACGCTTGGTCTGACCCGTCTCTCAACGTTCGTGACAGAAGATCCCACCAAAAACGGACCAAGCAGCGTGCCCAGGAGCAGCAGACACCCTGGACACAGGTGGGGAAGTCATTTTGGACTTGGGAGGAGATATTGGCAGGTAAAGGACCCTGGGCAAAGCCCAGGCAGGAGAGGATCAACGGCGACATCAACGGTGCCGGCCGAAGAGGAAGCCCGAGAAGCAGCCCCAATAACATTTTGGGGGGAGGCTCACGGGGTGGACGACGAGGCAGCAGGAGGCCAGGAAAGGGCTGACTAGAGAGGACGAGGCCACTATTCTAGAGGTCCTCCAAGACCTGCGGATCGAGAGTCTGAGAGAGGAGGCCACCACTTTACGGGGGCTGTTAGATCAGAGGGAGCAGGAGGTATCCATTCAGAGGGAGGTGCTACAGGAGGCTCAACGGGAGAAGGAAGTAGTGGAGGCAAGGAGAGAGGAGCTGGTCAGGCAACAGAAGGAGCGTGTGTTCATAGAGTAACCTAAGTATGCGGAGATACGCACTGTGTCGCCAGTGCGCATGCACAGCCCAGTGCGTACTGTGCCAGCGCCCCGCGAGTGTCGTGCGAGAGTGGGCATCAAGCCAGGGCGGGTTGTGCCAGCTGTACACTCCAGACCTCCAGTACGCATCCATGGTCCAGTATATCCTGCTCCGGTTCTACGCACTGTGTCACCAGTGCGCCACAACAGCCCGGTAAGCCCAGTACCTGCTCCCCGCACCAAACCAGTGGTGCGTGTATCCAGTCCAGTACGGCCCATAACTGCTCCCCGCACCAAGCCAGTGGTGCGTGTATCCAGACGGCACGGCTCGTGCCTGCTCCTCGCACCAGACCAGTGGTGCGTATCCCCAGTCCGGCCCGGCCCGTTCCTGCGCCTCGCACCAGACCAGTGGTGCGCGTCCCCAGTCCGGCCTGGCCCGTTCCTTCTCCTCGCACCAAACCAGTGGTGCGTGTATCCAGCCCGGTACGGCCTGTACCTGCTCCTCGCACCAAACCAGTAGTGCTTGTCGCCAGCCCGGTACGCCCCATACCTGCTCCCCGCACCAGGCTAGTGTTGCGTGTATCCAGTCCAGTTCGGCCCGTGCCAGCTCCTCACACCAAACCAGTGGTGCCTGTAGCCAGCCCGGTACGCCCCGTACCTGCTCCCCGCACCAAACCTGTGGTGCGCGTATCCAGTCCGGTACGGCCCATGCCAACTCCTCGCACCAAACCAGTGGTGCGTGTTCCCAGTCCGGCCCAGCCCGTTCCTGCTCCTCGCACCAGACCTGCGGTGCATGTCACCAGTCCAAACCAGTGGTGCGTGTATCCAGTCCGGTACAGCCCGTACATGCTCCTCGCACCAAACCAGTGGTGCGTGTCCCCAGTCTGGCCCGGCCTGTTCCTGCCCAGTCCGGCCCGTTCCTGCTCCTCGCACCAGACCTGTGGTGCATGTCTCCAGTCCGGCCCAGCCCATTCCTGCTCCTTGCACCAAACCAGTGGTGCGTGTCGCCAGCCCGGTACGCCCCATACCTTCTCCCCGAACCAGGCCAGTGGTGCGTGTATCCAGTCCAGTACGGCCCGTGCCAGCTCCTCACACCAAACCAGCGGTGCCTGTCGCCAGCCCGGTACGCCCCGTACCTGCTCCCCGCACCAAACCAGTGGTGCGCGTATCCAGTCCGGTACGGCCCGTGCCAGCTCCTCACACCAAACCAGTGGTGCATGTTCCTAGTCCGGCCCGGCCCGTTCCTGCTCCTCGCACCAGACCTGTGGTGCATGTTCCCAGTCCGGCCCGGCCTGTTCCTGCTCCACGCACCAGACCTGTGGTGCGTGTCCCCAGTCCGGCCCGGCCCGTTCTTGCCCAGTCCGGCCCGTTCCTGCTCCGCGCACAAGACCTGTGGTGCGTGTCTCCAGTCCAGCTCCGGTTAGCAGCTCCACTCCGGAGCCAGAGCAATCCGCTCCACTGGTGCATAGTCCAGCTCCGGTCAGCGGTTCCACTCAGGGAGCCAGAGCAGTCCGCTCCACCGGTGCCCAGTCCAGCTCCGGTCAGCGGATCCATTCAGGAGACCGAGCAGTCCGCTCCACCGGTTTCCAGTCTAGCTCCGGTCAACGGTTCCACTCCGGAGCCAGAGCAGTCCGCTCCACCGGGGTCCAGTTCAGCTCCGGTCAGAAACTCCACTTCAGACCCAGACGTCAGCCCCTCTCCAGGTTCGGGGTCTCCCACACCAGGGTCCAGACAGGGCTTGGTGCATCGCGGGAGGATTGCCGATCCAGGCCCAGACGTCAGCCCCTCTCCAGGTTTGGAGTCTCCCACACCAGGGTCCAGACAGGGCTTGGTGCATTGTGGGAGGAAGGAGAGGGGAGGCATCGCGCCGAGGTCCAGACCAGACCAGGGGCGCAACGGGGTGGCAGAGAGGGAGAGGTCGTCACGACCGGAGCCGGATCCGCCTCCGAGGCTGAATGCCCACCCGGACCCTCCCCTAATGAGTCAGGTTGGTGCGGCCGGAGTACGCACCTTTGGGGGGGTACTGTCACGCCCTAGCCTTGAGAGGCCGGTTGTCTTTTGTTGGTTTGGTCAGGGCGTGAGGATCTATGTTAGAATTTCTATGTTTAGGATCTAGATGTGTATTTCTAGGTTTGGCTGGGTGTGATTCCCAATCAGAGGCAGCTGTCGCTCGTTTTCTCTGATTGGGGATCATACTTAAGTAGCCTGTTTGCCTGCCTTAGTTGTGGGATCTTGTTCCGTGTAGGCTTGTATGTGTATAGCCGGAGGACTTCACGTTACGTTGTTTATTGTTTTGTTGTGTGTTTATTGAGTAAATAAACAGGTACGCTTTTCACGCTGCACCTTGGTCTGACCCGTCTCTCAACGTTCGTGACACACTTCTCCTCTCATATCTCACTCTCTTTCTCTACCATCATCTATATATTTGTCTCTCTCCCTCTCTTCCCCCTCTCATCTCTCCCTCCCTCTTTCTTTCACTCCCGCCATCTCTCATCTCTCACTCTTTCTTCCCCTCGCTCCCTCTTTCTCATTATCACACCTTCTGTTCTCCTCTCCCCTCTCTTGGTCCTCCTGAGGAATTTTCAAGGCAGCATTGAACAGAACGTAATGCCTTAAGACTACTTTGGGGATCTGTAGAAAGGGAAGAAAGGCTCTGGTTGTAAGTAATATGATGATGATGATGATGATGATGATGATGATGAAGATAATAATAATAATAATAATAATAATAATGTGCCATTTAGCAGATGCTTTTATCCAAAGCGACTTACAGTCTTGTGAGGTTGGGCCATTGTACCGAACTAGCAGTGCTGTATAATGAGGTCCAAGGAGAAGAGATTGAGAGCCCCACAGACACCTGTAAACTGTGACGCCTCATCAGACCCTAATTAGGAGAGGCTGGAGGCTATCAGTCCTGTTTACCGGTGAAGTGCACTGTGACTGGGGCTTGGCTTTGTTCTAAGCCATAGAATAGATGCGCTGAATGGAGGTAATATGGGGAAAATGAACCTCCAAATGACTAGACAAAGTGGAAGTGTTTAACTTATTGCGCTTTGGACAGTGTTCTTCGAAATTGGACGTTCGGAGAAACGAAACGATACTGAGCAGGAGGAGTCAACCCAGGGTGTAAAAAACACTTGGATATTTGACGTTTGGAGCAACTTCAAAATTGGCTTTTGGAGAAACGTGGATAAATGTCTAATTCTGCAGTGAGACTGTGAGTGCTTGCTGAGAGAGAGACCCTCCACAGACCGTCCACACCACATGAGAGATGGTTTTTCTCAGAACAGAAGAATAACAAGATAACTCCCATTACAAATGGAGGAGAGGAGGTGTATGAGGTCATCAACTACAATGTTCCTTATGGATGCATCCCAAATGTGGAGGGATATCAACGATCCCATAGTAATTAAGACACATGAGAAAGAAGGCCTCTGCACCCGTCACCCCGGAGACGAGCGCATTAAATTGAACGTGCACTACGGGCTCTGGTCAAAAGTAGTTCACTATATGTGACTCGTTTCAATAAATTAGGCGTATGTAGCGTGTCACTACTTCACAGGAGAGGCATTTGAACGTAAATATAAATGTTTTATTTTAAAAAATGCATTTTTGGGCAGAAATGACTTCCGGAACATGTGAACTTCCATGTGCCTTAATAACAAACTTTGTTCTGTAAATACGAACAAAATTGTTAAATTACGAGCCTAGTTGGTTTAGCCACAGAAAAAGACAGGAACCTTCCCGCTAGCCATGATTGGCTGAGATAATGGGTGGGCTGCACATGCCGAGAAATTAGAGAATGTTAGCTGCTTTCTAATGAGACTAACATGATCTCTCTACTCCAAATATCAGGCGAGTTACGTGCCATTGTCAACAAACCATGATTTTGAGAAAAACGTTTTCAAAGTTTGCAGTTACTTTTAAGATATTTATTCAAATAATTAATAACTATTTACTTAATACAAAACTCAATACATGAAATCTATTGACATGAGTGCCCATGTTCTTCTTTTTCTCACTTATGCTCACTAACAAGCTCACACACTCTCTGTCACACACACACACACACACACACACAAGATACATATAAATTACATATTGTTCTAACTAGAACCCGATGGTCACTCTGACAGAGCTCCAGAGTTCCTCTGTGGAGATGGGATAACCTTCCAAATTGACAACCATCTCTGCAGCACCACCAATCAGGCCTTTATGGTAGAGTGGCCAAACAGAAACCACTCCTCAGTAAAAGGCACGACAGCCCGCTTGGAGTTTGCCAAAAGGCACCTAAAGGACTCTCAGACAATGAGAAACAAGATTCTCTGGTCTGATGAAACCAATATTGAACTCTTTGGCCTGAATGCCAAGCGTCACGTCTGGAGGAAACCTGGCACCATCCCTACGGTAAAGCATGGTGGAGGCAGCATCATGCTGTGGGGATGTTTTTCAGCAGCAGGGACTGGGAGACTAGTCAGGATCGAGGCAAAGATGAACGGACAAAGTACAGAGAGATCCTTGATGAAAACCTGCTCCAGAGAGTTCAGGACCTCAGACTGGGGCAAAGGTTCACCTTCCAACAGGACAACGACCCTAAGCACACAGCCAAGACAACGCAGGAGTGGCTTCGGGACAAGTATCTGAATGTCCTTGAGTGGCCCAGCCAGAGCCCGGACTTGAACCCTATCGAACATCTCTGGAGAGACCTGAAAATAGCTGTGCAGCGACGCTCCCCATCCAACCTGACAGAGCTTGAGAGGATCTGCAGAGAAGAATGGGAGAAACTCCCCAAATACAGGTGTGCCAAGCTTGCAGCGTCATACCCAAGAAGACTCAAGGTGGTAATCACTGCCAAAGGTGCTTCAACAAAGTACTGAGTAAAGGGTCTGAATACTTATCTAAATGTAATATTTCCATTTTTTTAAATTATATAAATTTGCAAACATTTCTAAAAACCAGTTTTTGCTTTGTCATTATGGGGTATTGTGTGTTGATTAATGAGAGAGAAAAACCTATTTAATCAATTTTAGAATAAGGCTGTAACAAAATGTGGAAAAAGTCAAGGGGTCTGAATACTTTCCCAATGCACTGTAGATGTGCTAAAGAACCCTCTCACACCTGCATTTTTATGACAATCACACAGAGTAAACAACATCTGAAAAGAGCTAAAACAGGGGAGGGGATGGAGGGGGTGAGAGCTAAAACAGGGAAGGGGATGGAGGGGGTGAGAGCTAAAACAGGGAAGGGGATGGAGGGGGTGAGAGCTAAAACAGGGAAGGGGATGGAGGGGGGTGAGAGCTAAAACAGGGAAGGGGATGGAGGGGGTGAGAGCTAAAACAGGGAAGGGGAATGGAGGGGTGAGAGCTAAAACAGGGAAGGGGATGGAGGGGGTGAGAGCTAAAACAGGGAAGGGGATGGAGGGGGTGAGAGCTAAAACAGGGAAGGGGATGGAGGGGGTGAGAGCTAAAACAGGGAAGGGGATGGAGGGGGTGAGAGCTAAAACAGGGAAGGGGATGGAGGGGGTGAGAGCTAAAACAGGGAAGGGGATGGAGGGGGTGAGAGCTAAAACAGGGAAGGGGATGGAGGGGGTGAGAGCTAAAACAGGGAAGGGGATAGAGGGGGTGAGAGCTAAAACAGGGAAGGGGATAGAGGGGGTGAGAGCTAAAACAGGGAAGGGGATAGAGGGGGGTGAGAGCTAAAACAGGGAAGGGGATAGAGGGGGTGAGAGCTAAAACAGGGAAGGGGATGGAGGGGGTGAGAGCTAAAACAGGGAAGGGGATGGAGGGGGTGAGAGCTAAAACAGGGAAGGGGATGGAGGGGGTGAGAGCTAAAACAGGGAAGGGGATGGAGGGGGTGAGAGCTAAAACAGGGAAGGGGATGGAGGGGGTGAGAGCTAAAACAGGGAAGGGGATGGAGGGGGTGAGAGCTAAAACAGGGAAGGGGATGGAGGGGGTGAGAGCTAAAACAGGGAAGGGGATGGAGGGGGTGAGAGCTAAAACAGGGAAGGGGATGGAGGGGGTGAGAGCTAAAACAGGGAAGGGGATGGAGGGGGTGAGAGCTAAAACAGGGAAGGGAATGGAGGGGGTGAGAGCTAAAACAGGGAAGGGGATGGAGGGGGTGAGAGCTAAAACAGGGAAGGGGATGGAGGGGGTGAGAGCTAAAACAGGGAAGGGGATGGAGGGGGTGAGAGCTAAAACAGGGAAGGGGATGGAGGGGGTGAGAGCTAAAACAGGGAAGGGGATGGAGGGGGTGAGAGCTAAAACAGGGAAGGGGAATGGAGGGGGTGAGAGCTAAAACAGGGAAGGGGATGGAGGGGGTGAGAGCTAAAACAGGGAAGGGGATGGAGGGGGTGAGAGCTAAAAATGGTCAGAGTAAGTTCTGGTCTCTAAGCTGCAAATCAAATTAGAAACGTTCAAGAAAATCTGACCACACGCGTCACCAGAGAGTAAGGACTGACAGTCTCTTTGGTTCCGGTTCATGTGGGCTTTGGTTAGAGTCTTTGCTGCTGGTCCACCGGCTTGAGCTGACGAGCGTTTGATACAAATATAAGTATCAAGATTGAGAAAAACACTAACCATGATCACGCATCAATGTTTTTGTACTTGCGCCACACAGAGCACTTAGTCTCAAATGTCGATAGCACCTGGATGTCTGCCCTCTTAAATCCAGGGATCTGTCCTGGGAACGGCATTGCATGGACATCGGCGAAGATGCTGACATAGTGGACTATTCACTGAATGTCCTCGTAGGACAGCACCCGTTTGCTGGCGAGACGACCACCACACGTCTTCTTCCTTGGAGCCACACCATGTTCCTTGTAGAACTTTATCACTGCACTCAGCTTTTTTTTTTTAGAAATTCTGAAATCAGAAAATAGATTATTTAAAACATGCTTTTAATATGTGCTGAAAGGCACAATGTATTCTCAGCTCTTTTCTTTATATTCATGATACAGCCTACCCCTCATTCTTTCTTGAATACCTAATTCCCTTTTAATATTGTTGCAGCCCCAATAATAACAAAAAACATCAAGTTGTATTACTAAAGAAAACTTACGCGTGTAGGAACTTGACTGTTCCTCTTCAGATTTGCTGGCTATCAAGGAAATATGATGTCCTCTGATGTTTCCTTTCTTTTTGTTTGCTCCTTTTGGAGCTGACAGTTTCCTTGGATAGGCTCATGGAACCAGCGATCTTGCCAATGAGCACTAGTGTCATGTCTACTCCCGCTCCGCCTCTCCGGCGCTCGACGTCGCCGGTCTACTAACCACCGATCCTGGCAACCCATCACTACGCACATCTGGCAACCCTCATTACGCACACCTGCGCCTCATCATCAGGCACACCTGGGACTATCACCTTCCTGATTACTCCCCATATATATAGCACTTTGTTATTTCCCATCAGGCGTTATTGACTCTGTTTCCGTGTCCCGACGCTACTCCTGTTTTTGTATTGTTTATTGGTTGTGTTCTATTAAACTCTCCAACTGCACCTGCTTCCTGACTCCCAGCGTCTACATTACAACGAGATGTTTTTCATCTGAAAATAACAATATATAAGTCTTTAACATTCAGTCATCGTCATAATCTATTCTAGATAATAAATGTTCAAGTAATATCAACACACATTCAATAACACACACATAACCTGCACTTATTGAAATGCATGAATCCCACACACCACAAACAGCACACACACACTTTTACTAGTATTGTAAGTGGGTCATGCTTGACGTAACTTTATAGATGGCCATTTCATGCATTTATGCAACCTGTCTTTAGGACAAATAGGACAAATATAAGCACCTACCACACATACAGGTCCCATAAGTTACTACAAATGTTTTATGGGCTACACATTCCCCACTTGTCTCTCGCTCTCTCTCATGTGCCCATGCACACTCACTCACTCACTCACTCACTCACTCACTCACTCACTCACTCACTCACTCACTCACTCACTCACTCACTCACACACAGGTCTCATAAGTTACTAGCTACATACAGTAGCTATCTAGGTTGTATGGGATACACATCCTCCACTTCTCTCTCTCGCCACACATTCACTCACTCACTCACTCACTCACACACACTTGCCTTTAATATACTAGCTAGCTAGCTGGTCAGTCTACTTGTGCCTCATTACACACTGTGATGGGTGATTTGAAGAAGTCAGGCGAAAGAGGGTAAATCACAGAATAACATGATTTATTCCGGAATACAGAGTATGCAGTAATGTGTCAAAACAGTCCAGTGCGCAAAACTGGCACACTGGAACCATAAAGGCACAAGGGGAAAATAACCCACGATACAAACTACAAGGAGCTCAACCGAGCTTCACTATCCTCACAATAAACAATCACACACAAAGACAAGGGGGCAGAGGGAACACTTACAGTTGAAGTCGGAAGTTTACATACACCTTAGCCAAATACATTAAAACTCAGTTTCACAATTCTTTACATTTAATCCTAGTAACAATTCCCTGTCTTAGGTCAGTTAGGATCACCACTTTATTTTAAGAATGTGAAATGTCTGAATAATAGTAGAGAGAATTATTTATTTAAGCTTTTATTTCTTTCATCACATTCCCAGTGGGTCAGAAGTTTACATAAACTCAATTAGTATTTGGTAGCATTGCCTTTAAATTGTTTAATTTGGGTCAAACGTTTCGGGTAGCCTTCCACAAGCTTCCCACAATAAGTTGGGTGAATTTTGGCCCATTCCTCCTGACAAAGCTGGTGTAACTGAGTCAGGTTTGTAGGCCTCCTTGCTCAAACACACTTTTTCAGTTCTGCCCACAGATTTTCTATAGGATTGAGGTCAGGGCTTTGTGATGGCCACTCCAATACCTTGACTTTGTTGTCCTTAAGCCATTTTGCCACAACTTTGGTATGCTTGGGGTATTTGTCCATTTGGAAGACCCATTTGCGACCAGGCTTTAACTTCCTGACTAATGTCTTGAGATGTTGCTTCAATATATCCACATAATTTTTCTTCCTCATGATGCCATCTATTTTGTGAAGTGCACCAGTCCCTCCTGCAGCAAAGCACCCCTACAGCATGATGCTGCCACCCCAGTGCTTCACGGTTGGGATGGTGTTCTTCGGCTTGCAAGCCTGCCCCATTTTCTTCCAAACATAACGATAGTCATTATGGCCAAATAGTTATATTTTTATTTCATCAGACCAGAGGAAATTTCTCCAAAAAGTACGATCTTTGTCCCCATGTGCAGTTGCAAACCGTAGTCTGGCTTTTTTATGGCGGTTTTGGAGCAATGGCTTCTTCCTTGCTGAGCGGCTTTTCAGGTTATGTCAATATAGGACTTGTTTTACTGTGGATATAGATACTTTTGAACCTGTTTCCTTCAGCATCTTCACAAGGTCCTTTGCTGTTGTTCTGGGATTAATTTTCACTTTCCGCACCAAAGTACGTTCATCTCTAGGAGACAGAATGCGTCTCCTTCCTGAGCGGTATGATGGCTGCGTGGTCCCATTGTCACGATCGTCAGGGAGAGACCAAGGCGCAGCGTTGAATGCGAACATTATATATTTATTTAGAATGATCACACGATCAAAACAACAACGATAACGTGACGTCTACAGTATAACACAAACCAAATCAGAACAAGAAACCACAAACACAAAGTGAAAGACAGACAGTTAAATATGGCTCCCAATCAGAGACAACCAGCTGACACTCGTTGCCTCTGATTGGGAGTCACTCAGGCCAACATAGATAGACAACGACTAGAACCTAAACAAAATAAACACCCTGGCTCAACATACGAGAGTCCCCAGAGCCAGGGCGTGACACCCATGGTGTTGTACAGATGAACGTGGTACCTTCAGGTGTTTGGAAATGGCTCCCAAGGATGAACCGGACTTGTGGAGGTCTACACATTTTTTTCTGAGGTCTTGGCTGATTTCTTTTGATTTTCCCATGACGTCAATCAAAGAGGCACTTTGAAGGTAGGCCTTGAAATACATCCACAGGAAAAAATGTTTTTATTTATTTAACCTTTATTTAACCAGGTAAGCCAGTTGAGAACAAGTTCTCATTTACAACTGTGACCTGGCCAAGATAAAGCAAAGAAGTGCGATTAAAAACAACAACAACACAGTTACATATTTAATAAACAAAACGTAAAGTCAATAACACAATAGAAAATCTATATACAGTGTGTGCAAATGTAGTAAGTTATGGAGGTAAGGCAATAAATAGGCCATAGTGCAAAATAATTACAATTTAGTATTAACACTGGAGTGATAGATGTGCAGAAGATGATGTGCAAATAGAGATACTGGGGTGCAAATGAGCAAAATAAATAACAATATGGGGATGAGGTTGTTGGGTGGGCTAATTACAGATGGGCTGTGTACAGGTGCAGTGATCGGTAAGCTGCTCTGACAACTGGTGCTTAAAGTTAGTGAGGGAGATAAGTGTCTCCAGCTTCAGAGATTTTTGCAGTTCGTTCCAGTCATTTGCAGCAGAGAACTGGAAGGAATGGCGGCCAAAGGAGGTGTTGGCTTTGGGGATGACCAGTGAGATATACCTGCTGGAATACATACTACGGGTGGGTGTTGCTATGGTGACCAATGATCTAAGATAAGGCGGGGATTTTCCTAGAAGTGATTTATAGATGACCTGGAGCAAGTGGGTTTGGCGACGAATATGTACATATAGGGAACAGGGTGCCATTTGGAAATCATCTTCAATCTCTCTATGGCAGTTCAAAGGAGGTGCTTCTCTTTAAACCCAATTTTTTTCACATTAAATGTCATCTGATTGGGTGCAAAGAGGCCTTCTTTCTCATTTGTCTTAATTACAATGAGATCGTTGATATCCCTCCACATAGTCTTGAAGAGGCAGGAAATCATTTTACAGCTGAACAGATAAGTCCCCCATGCTCCTGTTAACTGCATCCTGAGCCAGAGCACATCTCACACCGTGCTGCCACACACACACACATGTGCACACACACACAGATCTGACACCGTGCTTAATGACCGACAGATAGTCGGCTGAGGGCTGAGAGAATGAAAGGGCCATGTTCGGCTAATTCCTGGGCTACATTGTAATGAACCTCAGCAACCCGTAATGAATATCAAATTGAGCTCTTCAGAAAATATTTGAATTTCAAAATAAAGCGGGCTGTACTCAGTTAATATCAGTTATTAACGTGTGCGTCTGTGTGTGTATGCGTGCTTGCGTGCATGCAGGTATGTCCTTCATTATTTATGGTTTAAGGTACCAGTTTGAGGCTACAGAAAGATCTTCACCTGTCCTGAAGCGTGAGGTAGAGATGAGACAGTGAATACATTCTTCCAACACTTCTCAGGGGTATCACATTTCTAGATTAAGCTGGCATAGCTCTTTAGAGCTCCTTCAGATATCCCCTCACTGAAATATTATCCAATCCTTATTAACATTATCCCACAGACACGTCATCTAAAGTTGGAATATAAAACTTGTCACCCACTCAGTGAGTGGAAGGCCTATTAATTTGCAGTCAGGGTATATACAGTGCATTCGGAAAGTATTCAGACCCCTTGACTTTTTTCCACATTTTGTTACGTTACAGCCTTATTCTAAAATTGATTAATATATTTTTTCCCCTCATCAATCTACAAACAATACCCCATAATTACAAAGTCAAAACAGGTTTTTAAGAATGTTTTACAGCCTTATTCTAAAATTGATTAATATATTATTTCCCTTCATCAATCTACAAACAATACCCCATAATTACAAAGTCAAAACAGGTTTTTAAGAATTTTTTCCAAATGTAAAATAAATATATAGCAGAAATACCTTATTTACATAAGTATTCAAACCTTTTGCTATGAGACTGGAAATTGAGCTCAGGTGCATCCTGTTTCCATTGATCATCCTTGAGATGATTCTACAACTTGATTGGAGTCCACCTGTGGTAAATTCAGTTGATTGGACATGATTTGGAAAGGCACACACCTGTCTATATAAGTTGACAGTGCATGTCAGAGCAAAAACCAAGCCATGAGGTCGAAGGGATTGTCCGTAGAGCTCAGAGACAGGATTGTGTAGAGGCACAGATCTGGGGAAGGGTACCAAAAAATGTTTGCAGCATTGATGGTTCCCAAGAACACAGTGGCCTCCATCATTCTTGAATGGAAGAGGTTTGGAACCACCAAGACTCTTCCTAGAGCTGGCCTCCCGGCCAAACTGAGCAATCTAGAAGCCACTCCTCAGTAAAAGGCACATGACAGCCCACTTGAAGTTTGCCAAAAGGCACCTAAAGACTCTCAGACCATGAGAAACAAGATTGTTTGGTCTGATGAAACCAAGATTGAACTCTTTGGTCTGAATGCCAAGAGTCACATCTGGAGGAAACCTGGCACCATCCCTACGGTGAAGCATGGTGGTGGCAGCATCATGCTGTGGGGATGTTTTTCAGCGGCAGGGACTGGGAGACTAGTCAGGATCGAGGGAAAGATGAACGAAGCAAAGTACAGAGAAATCCTTGATGAAAACCTGCTCCAGAGCGCTCAGGAAGGTTCACCTTCCAACAGGACAACGACCAAAGCACACAGCCAAGACAACGCTGGAGGGGCTTTGGTACAAGTCTCCAAATGTCCTTGAGTGGCCCAGCCAGAGCCGAGACTTGAACCTGATGGAACGTCTCTGGTGAGACCTGAAAATAGCTGTGCAGCGACGCTCCCCATCCAACCTGACAGCGCTTGAGAGGATATGCAGAGAAGAATGGGAGAAACTCCCCAAATACAGGTGTGCCAAGCTTGTAGCGTCATATCCAAGAAGACTCAAGGCTGTAATCGCTGCCACAGGTGCTTCAACAAAGTACTCAGTAAAGGGTCTAAATACTTATGTAAATGTCATATTTCAGTTTTCAATTTTTAATAAATTTGCTAACAAACCAGTTTTTGCTTTGTCATTATGGGGTATTGTTTGTAGATTGATGAGGGGAAAAAAACAATTTAATCGATTTTACTCTAAGGCTGTACTGTAACAAAATGTGGAAATACTTTCCGAATGCACTGTATAAATGGGAAAGAGTTCTATTATACTCATGAATAAATGAATGTGAAAGTTTAGCCAGATAACATGCTCATTCTAAACCCTTGAAAACATACCCATGTCCATAAACTCATGCATAACTTACATTAGCTACTATGATCATGATTCGGTAACACTTCCTGCGAATCCCCTCTTCATAATGCATTATAAGCACATTTATGAAGCCTTATGAGCTATGCATAATGCGCTATAATGCCCGACATAGCCTCTTATAGCTTCTCATAAACATTTACAGTATATCTAAGTGTTGCCATCAATTCTCAATGTAGACCCCTCTACCACACAAGTCCCTCGCCTAATGATATAATGCCAGGAGATACAGTACACATATACTTGACAATGACCCCAAAATCCACTGTGTGTGTACGTGTGTTTTTGATGCTTAAAATAATATCTAAATGTTTACCAAGCTATTAATAGACATGTCACATTAAAAAGCTATTCATTTATCTTACATTCTGTGTTTGATCTTTTTCATTGCAGAGACATTAACTTCAGGGTGCAACAGTCAGGCTTTGAGTGTAGGTAGAGGGCCATGATGGTGGATGATTAAATAAAACAAGGGACTAAAATGAACAGAAGACTGCAAGAGACCCAATCTGAACTGGAGGAATATCAAATTATCTCTGTCAGTCTGATCTAGCTATGCCTTGTCAGCTGTTGTTTAGACTACAGTGTTCCCTGCAGTGTACGCTCAAACCGGTGTGATTGGAACGCTTAATTAAAAAGTCTAGTTACGATTGACGCAACAGTAGCGTTTGAGCTGGCCACACTGTTTTTTCACAGAAACATTTTGCGCAAACGCATGCTTTACAACTTAATGACCTCAATGTGAGCAGTTTATTTATGGATGCAGATGTTCAGACATTCACAGAAGTAACAACAGCATAACACAATGCTCATCCAAATCGGAAAATGTAGGCTACATTAGTCCTAGCGCTAACTGAGGAAAGAGTGAGCTAACACAAGTGGTCATATTTAGCTAATTCTCGGCTGACAGAAACTATAATATGAATTAGCTAACAGCAATTACTATTTACAATTTATCATGTGACTGGTGAGCTCACCAGTGATTGAAATAATTGAATTAAACACTTAAACACAGTAATCTGACGGTGGGTAGAGTTTGTGCACGCCGCCATGTTTGTTTTTTCTGCATCAACCAAATATAAGACGAGGTGACAAGATTAGTTGGGTCTGTTTGTATTATGCATGTTGAAGGCGAAGGGGGTGTCATCTACCATCATTCACTTCCCATCATTCACTTTCGGAAGTTTACTCGAAAGACGAGTGTACCATCCCTACACCTTGCTTTGCTATAACATCTTTGGTCTGACAGACGTTTACGTGACACCGAGAATGTATTGAATGATGTCAACAAACATGGCTCCACACATTGCCAGCAAATAACTTAGCATAAGCTCATCATAATCAGTACAACCTTCAAAAAAAGATTTCACACACATCATATGTGTCCATTACAATCTATGCAAGAATCGGAATGCATGATTTGTCACCAGTACTTGAAAACGTGAATACAATTGTAAATAAATAAATAAGTACCACACAAACAATTTTCTGATTGTGATTTATTTATACAAGTGGCGTGTGCTGGTGTTTGTCGCCACAGATGGTTTGTTTACGTTTCTACTTTTGTGGCTAGATGGACTAGCTAGGCCTACAATAGCTCAATCTAGCATCTAACTGTAGCATTGTAAATAAGCCTAACCCTTTTCCTAACTGTAACCTCATTCTCTTAACCTCCTCACCTAAACTGCCATGTTAATTCACCTAACCTGCCATGTTGATTATCCTAACCTGCTACGTAAACAAACCATCTGTGGAGACAAATCATTAGTATCACCACACCGGCAGCCAATCATGTCACCCCTGACACTCACTTGGAGCCATTGTTTACGTATGTATCTAATGGGCTAAGCTGTAGCATTAGCAATGTCTTTCAAAAGGAGACAACTCACAAATGCAGAAATTCTGGAGATTTTTGTATGAAAGTGAGGAATAAGATTCTGACAGTGACAGGGAGGAGCTGCCACCCAACCTTGTGGCAATTGAGAACCCTGAATCTGAGGAACCTCTTGCCCATATACAAACTCTCAGGTCCCTCTGAAGACGCTGGTGGTGATGGAGGCAGACCAACAGTGGGTGAAGTACAGGAGGTCTGCGGTAGCTGGAAGGCCGCCAGCCATTTCACCCCTCCTGGCCCTGCTGTTGGCTTTGATAAGTCCCAGTCTGGAGTGCAAAGCCCCTTGCCATCTCCCTCTGAGGCAGAGTGCTTCAAGCTGTTTCTGACACAGGAGCTGGTGGGAGACATAGTGGAGGAGACCAATCACTATGCCTTGGAGCTACAGGAGAAGAGAGAGCCATAGGAAAGGTGGACCACCTGACAGGAGAGAGAAAGATCAAACCAGACTGTGTGCTTGACTATAATCGCAAAATGGGGGCAGTGGATAAGTTGGACATGATAAACAGCTTTGTGGTATGCACTCAAAAAAAACACGAAGCGGTATAAGAATATATTTTTCCATCTGATCGACACTGCTGTCCTCAAGTGAGATGATTACTGAACAAGATTTTTTGTAATTGGACACACAGTGCCTTCAGAAAGTATTCACACCCCTTGACCTTTTCCACATGTTGTTGTGTTACAGTCTGAATTTAAAATGTATTAAATTGAGAGAGAAAAAATGTCCCTGTCCTACACACAATACCCCATAATGTCAATGGAATTATGTTTTTCAATAATTTTACAAATGAATTAAAAATGAAAAAATGAATTGGCTTGAGTCAATAAGTATTCCAACTCTTTGTTGTGGCAAGCCTAAATAAGTTCAGGACGAAAATGTTGCTTAACATGTCACATAATAAGTTGCATGGACTCACTCTGTGTGCGATAATAGTGTTTAACATGATTTTTGAATTACTACCTCATCTCTGTACCCCACACATACAATTATTACATTTACATTTTAGTCATTTAGCAGACGTTCTTATCCAGAGCGACTTACAGTTATTGAGTGCATACATTTTTCACACTGGCCCCTGTGGGAAACGAACCCACAACCCTGGCATTGCAAGCACCATGCTCTACCAACTGAGCTAAAGGAGGACCCTCTCCTCTCCTATATTCACCATCTCGCTCCTCTCTTCTATTCACCATCTCCCTCCTCTCCTCTATTCAGCATCTCCTCCCCTCTCCCTCCTCTCCTCTCCTCTATTCACCATATCCCTCCTCTCCTCTCCTCTATTCACCTCCTCTCTCCTCCTTCTCTCCTCCTCTGCTTTCCTGCGGGCCTCCAGCTTCATCTAGAACAGAACAGAACATTATTGACTCTAACTAGAACAGGTCAGCTTTACTAACAGAACTGTGTTAACCCTAACTAGGACAGGTCAGCTTTACTAACAGAACATTATTAATCCTAACTAGGACAGGTCAGCTTTACTAACAGAACATTATTAACCCTAACTAGGACAGGTCAGCTTTACTAACAGAACATTATTAACCCTAACTAGGACAGGTCAGCTTTACTAACAGAACATTATTAACCCTAACTAGGACAGGTCAGCTTTACTAACAGAACATTATTAACCCTAACTAGGACAGGTCAGCTTTACTAACAGAACATTATTAACCCTAACTAGGACAGGTCAGCTTTACTAACAGAACATTATTAACCCTAACTAGGAAAGGTCAGCTTTACTAACAGAACATTATTAATCCCTAACTAGGAAAGGTCAGCTTTACTAACAGAACATTATTAACCCTAACTAGGACAAGTCAGCTTTACTAACAGAACATTATTAATCCTAACTAGGACAGGTCAGCTTTACTAACAGAACATTATTAACCCTAACTAGGACAAGTCAGCTTTACTAACATAACATTATTAACCCTAACTAGGACAGGTCAGCTTTACTAACAGAACATTATTAATCCTAACTAGGACAGGTCAGCTTTACTAACAGAACATTATTAATCCTAACTAGGACAGGTCAGCTTTACTAACAGAACATTATTAATCCTAACTAGGACAGGTCAGCTTTACTAACAGAACATTATTAACCCTAACTAGGACAGGTCAGCTTTACTAACAGAACATTATTAACCCTAACTAGGACAGGTCAGCTTTACTAACAGAACATTATTAATCCTAACTAGGACAGGTCAGCTTTACTAACAGAACATTATTAACCCTAACTAGAACAGGTCAGCTTTACTAACAGAACAGTATTAATCCTAACTAGGACAGGTCAGCTTTACTAACAGAACATTATTAACCCTAACTAGGACAGGTCAGCTTTACTAACAGAACATTATTAACCCTAACTAGGACAGGTCAGCTTTACTAACAGAACATTATTAACCCTAACTAGGACAGGTCAGCTTTACTAACAGAACATTATTAACCCTAACTAGGACAGGTCAGCTTTACTAACATAACATTATTAATCCTAACTAGGACAGGTCAGCTTTACTAACAGAACATTATTAACCCTAACTAGGACAGGTCAGCTTTACTAACAGAACATTATTAATCCTAACTAGGACAGGTCAGCTTTACTAACAGAACATTATTAATCCTAACTAGGACAGGTCAGCTTTACTAACGTAACATTATTAACCCTAACTAGGACAGGTCAGCTTTACTAACAGAACATTATTAATCCTAACTAGGACAGGTCAGCTTTACTAACATAACATTATTAACCTAACACTGACAGGTCAGCTTTACTAACAGAACATTATTAACCCTAACTAGGACAGGTCAGCTTTACTAACAGAACATTATTAATCCTAACACTAGGACAGGTCAGCTTTACTAACAGAACATTATTAACCCTAACTAGGAAAGGTCAGCTTTACTAACAGAACATTATTAATCCCTAACTAGGACAGGTCAGCTTTACTAACAGAACATTATTAACCCTAACTAGAACAGGTCAGCTTTACTAACAGAACATTATTAATCCTAACTAGGACAGGTCATCTTTACTAACAGAACATTATTAACTTAACTAGGACAGGTCAGCTTTACTAACATAACATTATTAACCCTAACTAGGACAGGTCAGCTTTACTAACAGAACATTATTAATCCTAACTAGGACAGGTCAGCTTTACTAACAGAACATTATTAATCCTAATTAGGACAGGTCAGCTTTACTAACATAACATTATTAATCCTAACTAGGACAGGTCAGCTTTACTAACAGAACATTATTAACCCTAACTAGGACAGGTCAGCTTTACTAACAGAACATTATTAATCCTAACTAGGACAGGTCAGCTTTACTAACATAACATTATTAATCCTAACACTGATAGGTCAGCTTTACTAACAGAACATTATTAACCCTAACTAGGAAAGGTCAGCTTTACTAACATAACATTATTAATCCTAACTAGGACAGGTCAGCTTTACTAACAGAACATTATTAATCCTAACTAGGACAGGTCAGCTTTACTAACAGAACATTATTAATCCTAACTAGGACAGGTCAGCTTTACTAACAGAACATTATTATTTTTTATTATAATTATCTGTAAGGTCCCTCAGTCGAGCAGTGCATTTCAAACACAGATTCAACCACAAAGACCAGGGAGCTTTTCCAATACCTCACAAAGAATGGCACCTATTGGTAGATGGGTAAAAACAAAATAAAAGGCAGACATTGAATATCCCTTTGAGCCTGGTGAAGTTATTAATTACACTTTGGATGGTGTATAAATATACCCAGTCATTACAAAGATACAGGCGTCCTTCCTAACCGCTCAGGGATTTCACCAATGGTGACTTTAAAACAGTTACAGAGTTGAATGGCTGTGATAGTAGACAACTGAGGATGGATCAACAACATTGTAGTTACTCCACAATACTAACCTAATTGACAGAGTGAAAAGAAGGAACCATGTACAGAATAAGGCACACAAGGCACTAAAGTAATACTGCAAAAAATGTGGCAAAGCAATTCACTTTTTGTCCTGAATACAAAGTGTTATGTTTGGGGCAAATCCAATTCAACACATTACTGAGTACCACTCTCCATATTTTCAAGCATAGTGGTGGCTACATCATGTTATGGGTATGCTTGTAATCGTTAAGGACTGGGAGTTATTCTGGGAGTTTTTCAGGATAAAAAAGAAACGGAATGGAGCTAAGCACAGGCAAAATCTTAGAGGAAAACCTGGTTCAGTCTGCTTTCCACCTGACACTGGGAGATGAATTATACTTTCAGCAGGACAATAACCTAAAACACAAGGCCAAATCTACACTGGAGTTGCTTACCAAGAAGTTAGTGATTGTTCCTGAGTGGCCGAGTTACAGTCTTGACTTAAATCTACTTTAAAATCTATGGCAAGACCTGAAAATGGTTGTCTAGCAATGATCAACAACCAATTTGACAGAGTTTGAAGAATTTTGAAAAGAATAATGGGAAAATGTTGCACAATCCAGGTGTGGAAAGTTCTTAGTAATTTACCCAGAAATACTCACAGCTGTAATCGCCGCCAAAGGTGTTTCTACAAAGTATTGACTCATGGGTGTGAATACTTATGTAAATGAGATATTTCTGTATTTACATTTCAATACATTTGCAAACATTTCTAAAAACATGTTGTCACTTTGTCATTATGGGATATTGTGTGTAGATTAGTCAGAAAAAACATATATTTCATCCATTTTGAATTAACGCTGTAACACAACAGAATGTGGACTATGTCAAGGGGTATAAATACTTTCTGAAGGCACTGTACAGTTCACATACAAATCAAATACATTTCCATTATGCAATTATATTGATGATATCTCACCCACCTCCCCATCCTCATCATCCTCTCCACTCCCTCATCCTCCCCACTCCCTCTCCAAACAAAATGTTGCTAGCATTTAAAATCTGGACTCAATCTTTGGCAAGAAAGATGTCCAGTTCCAGTTTTAATGTTGGCAAATTATGTTCAATACTGTTTGTGTGGTTTCTGAAAGTAAAGAATAAAGAGGAATTATTAGTAATTAGAATACAATATCAGGCTACAACAATATTACAATGAAGTAACATAATAACACTGCTATAAAAATAGTAAGTTGCATTGACAACATGACAATTATGTATGATATACTGTACCTAAAAAAAAGTAACTGAAGAGCTCCACAAGGGCTCCACAAAGGGGCAGGGCAGGGCAGTCCTATGCAGGCCAAATGAATACACAGGCCAATGCAATGGTCATAATAATGGAGGGGAGCTCCAAAGGATACAACACAAGCTAATACTTCTCGGACGCCATTAGCATTGTTTTACAGAACTAATAGAAGAATGTAGCTACATAAGCACAATTGTGACTCGTTTCAGGAAACTAGGCGTAGGTCGCACGTCACTACTTCACAGGAGCGCCATTTGAATGTAAACTTTTTTTTAAAAATCTAAATGCATTTTTTGCAGAAATGCCTTCTGGAACATGTGAACTTTCATGTGCCTTAATAACAAACTTGTATGCCATCTGTAAATATGAATACAATTGTTAAATTACGTGCCTAGTTGGTTTAGCCATGGAAAAAGACAGCAACCTTCCCGCTAGCCATGATTGGCTGAGATAATGAGTGGGCTGGACATGCCGAGAGATGAGTTTGGATTGGTCTGCCATGAAGCGCACTTCTGTCTATAGTATGAGCTGGTCAGTATGTGTAGGTAATCCTTTCTAACACAGCTTTTTTGAAAGATATTACGTAGTAGGACTGCAAAAGTGTTGCTCTCCACTTTCTGGAGGACCAAGTTTTGAAATCAGTGGAATTAGAGCATGATAGATAAGGAGATGGAGAAAATTCTGGCGTAAGATTGCAAATATGCAGACGGAGTCGAAAAGAGAATACACAGAAGGCTCCGGATTACATCTTCAAACTAAGGGCAACCATAGCATCCATGACAGAGAGGGAGAAGCGTGCATCCATGTATACAGGTAAGACAGTCTAGCTAGCTACATCTTCAGATATTACACATTTCTAACTTTGTCAGAAAGTCGTTTTCATTTCAAGTTAAAGTGTACTGTTAGCTAGCTAGCTATAATTATGTGTATGATCTGTGTAGTAATATTATTCGTATCTCAGAGCCATTTGGATTGCTAGTTATAGCCTAATGTTAGCTAGCTAACATTGAACCTGGTTGGTTAACTAACTGCAGATGAATGCAGGGTAGTAACATTATGAGTTGGAATTATGGTTAATTGTTTAGCTAACTAGCTACATGTCTTAACAAAAGACTCCAAAATATAAATAACTATTTCAATAGAATGTTTATGATGTCACTGCGACAACTGTCGATAGATGTAGCTGGTAAATTCACTCTGGCTATCTACTCCGATTTCAGAGCACTCTTGTCTGAGTGTGCCAGAGTGCAGAATAATTGACGAATTTACGAATGCTCAACACCCGTTGAATATGGCCGGTGTCAGTAAACGTTGGCAAAAAAAGCATAATTAAATTGTTGCCAGCAGCACAGTTGCAGTGGATAACATAAAAACAGCCTAACCAGCTCTGCTAGGGCGAGTAAAATGGTCAAAGTGAGCTGTTTTCTCATTTGTGTCTGAAAGTAGCTAGCAAGCTAGCCAACGTAAGCCAGTTAGCTTGGGTGCTTGACTGCTGTTGTTAGGTCAGAACGCTCGGATCAACCGAACGGCCAATCTGACAACGCTCTGAGTTTACGAACGCCCAGAGCACACTCTGACACTCCAGATTAAATTTACGAACACTGTTCTGCAGTCACAATGTGTAAGCTACAAAGCTTGGCAGACAGCTTACACTCTTCCAATAAAGAATCAGGAGGCATTGGTACCTTTTAAGAATCTTTAGTAGAAGATATTTTGTTTTGTAAAAATACTTATCGTTAACCAAGGCCTAGTAAAATGGAAATAGAGCTTGTCTGTCTGTTGTTGTTGCTCGGATTGTTCTGATAGGAAATAGCTCTGAACCGAAAGTTAGCAAATTGAAAGCTACAGTACCCAATTTTGCCACTAGATGACAACATAGGACAATATGATACTTTGTACAGAAGTACAGCTATCAGAACACTCCCTGCATGGCATAATGACCTTTTTTGTCACTATGTTTACACCTTAGGGGTGCCCTGTCTCATTACTTTCACTTCCATTTTCCTGACTTTGTTGTCACGGCTTGGTACAGTTTTGACGACGAGTCCAACAGGCCATTCGTTTCGGTGGACTTGCGTGTCTTTTAGTAAGATGACATCTCCAACTTGCAGGTTAAGTTTGTCAACTTGCCATTTTCGGCATGACTGGAGTGTCACCAGGTATTCTTGTCTCCATCTTTTCCAGAATGTGTCTGCGAGGCTCTGAACTTGTTTCCATTGCTTGCTGTAGAGATGTTTGAGGTTGAAGTCTCCTGGGGGTGCTGTTGTAGTTTTAATATTTTGTGTCAGAAGCATTGCAGGTGTAAGAACTGCTGGCAAATGTATATAGTATGTATAAGCTGGAAGTAGAGGCCTAAGCATTGTTGTTCACTAGTTTACAATAATTAGGGAAGGGGTGGTGGGGTTGGAAAGTAATAAAGGGAATTATATTTTTGAGACTAGTTGACTAGTTGACCTTCTAGGCAGAGTTGCAAAGAAAAAGCCATATCTCAGACTGCCCATCTTAATCTTTTATTTTTATTGGCCAGTCTGAGACATGGCTTTTTCTTTGCAACTCTGCCTAGAAGATCAGCATCCTGGAGTCGCCTCTTCACTGTTGACCTTGAGACTGGTGTTTTGCGGGTACTATTTAATGAAGCTGACAGTTGGGGACCTGTGAGGCGCCTGTTTCTCAAACTAGACACTCTAATGTATTTGTCCTCTTGCTCAGTTGTGCACCGGGGCCTCCCACTCCTCTTTTTATTCTGGTTAGAGCCAGCTGTTCTGTGAAGGGAGTAGTACACAGCATTGTACGAGATCTTTAGTTTCTTGGCAATTTCTCACATGCAATAACGAATAGACTGACAAGTTTCAGAAGAAAGTTCTTTGTTTCTGGCCATTTTGAGCCTGTAATCGAACCCACAATTGCTGATGCTCCAGATACTCAACTAGTCTCAAGAAGGCCAGTTGTATTGCTTCTTTAATCAGCACAACAGTTTTCAGCTGCGCTAACATAATTGCAAAAGGTTTTTCTGATGATCAATTAGCCTTTTAAAATGATAAACTTGGATTAGCAAACACAAAGTGCCATTGGAACACAGGACTGATGGTTGCTGATAATGGGCCTCTGTACGCCTATGTAGATATTCCATAAAAAATCTGCAGTTTCCTGCTACAATAGCCATTTACAACATTAACAATGTCTACACTGTCTTTCTGATCAATTTGATGTTATTTTAACGGACCATTTTTTTTACTTTCTTTTGAAAACAAGGACATTCCTAAGTGACCCCAAACATTTGAACGGTATTGTATATTTTATATTTGAGATGCGTCAAATAGCCACCCTTTGCCTTGCTGACAGCTTCGCACACTCTTGGCATTCTCTCAACCAGCTTCACCTGGAATACTTTTCAAAGAGTCTTGAAGGAGTACCCACATATCCTGAGCACATGTTGGCTGCTTTTCCTTCACTCTGCGGTCCGACTCATCCCAAACCATCTCAATTTGGTTGAGGTCGGGGGATTGTGGAGGCCAGGTCCTCTGATGCAGCACTCCATCACTCTCCTTCTTGGTAAAAGAGCCCTTACACAGCCTGGAGGTGTGTTGGGTCATTGCCCTGTTGAAAAACAAATGATAGTCCCACTAAGCCCAAACAAGATGGGATGGCGTATTGCTGCAGAATGCTGTGGTAGCCATGCTGGTTAAGTGTGCCTTGAATTCTAAATACATCACAGACAATGTCACCAGCAAAGGACCCCCACACCATAACACCTCCTCCTCCATGCTTTACGGTGGGAAATATACATTCGCAGATCATCCGTTCACCCACACCGCGTCTCACAAAAACACAGCGGTTGGAACCAAAAATCTCAAATTTGGACTACAGAGCAAGGACAAATTTCCACCGGTCTAATGTCCATTGCTCGTGTTTCTTGGCCCAAGCAAGTATCTTCATCTTATTTGTGTCCTTTAGTAGTGGCTTCTTTGCAGCAATTCGACCATGAAGGCCTAATTCACACAGTCTCCTCTGAACAGCTAATGTTGAGATGTGTCTGTTACTTGAACTCTGTGAAGTATTTATTTGGGCTGCAATTTCTGAGGCTGGTAACTCTAATGAACTTATCCTCTGCAGCAGAGATAACTCTGGGTCTTCCATTCCTGTGGCGGTCCTCATGAGAGCCAGTTTCATCATAGCGCTTGATGGTTTTTGCGACTGCACTTGAAGAAACTTTCAAAGTTCATGAAATGTTCCGTATTGACTGACCTTTATGTCTTAAAGTAATGATGGACTGTCGTTTCTCTTTGCTTATTTGAGCTGTTCTTGCCATAATATGGACTTGGTCATTTACCAAATAGGGCTATCTTCTGTATACCGCCCTACCATGTCACAACACAACTGATTGGCTCAAACGCATTAAGAAGGAAAGATATTCCACAAATTAACTTTTAAGAAGGCACACCTGTTAACTGTTAATTTAAATGCATTCCAGGTGACTACCTCATGAAGCTGGTTGAGAGCATACCAAGAGCGTACAAAGCTGTCATCAAGGCAAAGGGTGGCTATTTGAAAAATCTCAAAACTCAAATATATTTAGATTTGTTTAACACGTTTTTGGTTACTACGTAATTCCATATGTGTTATTTCAAAGTTTTGATGTCTTCACTATTATTCTACAATGTAGAAAATAGTACAAATAAAGAAAAACCCTTGAATGAGTAGGTGTGTCCAAACTTTTGACTGGTACTGTATATATATTTTTAATATATTTTCCTTCATTGTTTTCCCGTAACTCTACCACCCCTCCCCTAATTGGAGTAAACTAATGGTCAACAACACTTAGGCTTCTACTTCCAGCTTATACATACTATATATATTTTACAGACACAATGTATTTTACAATAATTATCTTTTGTTTGTTTTTAATCCCATCCTACAGCTACCATCAACCCCTCCCATCTATCTCTGAAGACCATCCAGTTTGATTTCTATTTTGCTACATAATTTTAACTGTTTCACAAAAGTTCTGAACCTTTCTATTCTCATAGTTTCTACAGATAGTAAGTTAAAGATACAATTTTTTGCTAAAAGTATTATTACATTATTGATCGATTGAGTATGATTTTTCAAATAACCCAGTAGTGCTATCTGCAGAGTTAGCTCCAGAAAAATGTTGCACTTCTTCAACCATTCCTGGACCTGCGACCATAAACAAGCTACATATGGACAGTACCAAAATAAATGATCTAATGATTCGGTCTCTTCGCAGGAAAATCTGCAGAGCTGGGATGGTTGTATCCATCATATACAGTTGAAGTCGGAAGTTTACATACACTTAGGATGGAGTCATTAAAACTAGTTTTTCAACCACTCCACAAATTTCTTGTTAACAAACTATGGTTTTGACAAGTCGGTTAGGACATCTACTTTGTGCATGACGCAAGTAATTTTTCCAACAATTGTTTACAGACAGATTATTTCACTGTATCACAATTCCAGTGGGTCAGAAGTTTACATACACTAAGTTGACCGTGCCTTTAAACAGCTTGGAAAATTCCAGAAAATGATGTCATGGCTTTAGAAGCTTTAGATAGGCTAATTGACATCATTGGAGTCAATTGGAGGTGTACATGTGGATGTATTTCACGGCCTACTTTCAAACTCAGTGCCTCTTTGCTTGACATCATGGGAAAATCAAAAGAAATCAGCCAAGACCTCAGAAAAATATTTGTAGACCTCCACAAGTCTGGTTCATCCTTGGGAGCAATTTCCAAACGTCTGAAGGTACCACATTAATCTGTACAAACAATAGTACGCAAGTATAAACACCATGGGACCACGCAGGCGTCATACCGCTCAGGAAGGAGACGCGTTCTGTCTCCTAGAGATGAACGTACATTGGTGCGAAAAGTGTAAATCAATCCCAGAACAACAGCAAAGGACCTTGTGAAGATGCTGGAAGAAACAGTTACAAAAGTATCTTTATCCACAGTAAAACGAGTCCTATATCGACATAACCTGAAAGGCCACTCAGCAAAGAAGAAGCCACTGCTCCAAAACCGCCATAAAAAAGCCAGACTACGGTTTGCAACTGCACATTGGGACAAAGATCGTACTTTTTTGAGAAATGTCCTCTGGTCTGATGAAAATTTTTTTTTGGAACTGTTTGGCCATAATGACCATCGTTATGTTTGGAGGAAAAAGGGGGTCGCTTGCAAGCCGAAGAACACCATCCCAAACGTGAAGCACGGGGGTGGCAGCATCATGCTGTGGGGGAGTTTTGCAGCAGGAGGGACTGGCCTACAAACCTGACTCAGTTACACCTGCTCTGTCAGGAGGAATGGTCCACAATTCACCCAATTTATTGTGGGAAGCTTGTGGAAGGCTACCCGAAACGTTTGACCCAATTTAAACAATTTAAAGGCAATGCTACCAAATATTAGTTGAGTGTATGTAAACTTCTGACCCACTGGGAATGTGACAAAATAAATAAAAGCTGAAATAAATCATTCTCTCTACTATTATTCTGACATTTCACATTCTTAAAATAAAGTGGTGATCCTAACTGACCTAAAACAGGGAATATTAACAAGGATTAAATTACAGGAATTGTGGAAAACTGAGTTTAAATGTATTTAGCTAAGGTGTATGTAAACTTCCGACTTGAACTGTATATAACGTTCTATTGGTTGCAAGAATTTTGTATAATAATTTTAATTGAAAAATGATACGTTTTGAATCCGTCGTTGTTTTGCTTATCAGTTCATAAACCATGTGCAATGGAATCGGTACATTGAAAATCTCTTCCCAACTATTTTGCAATCTAAATTATATGACACAGCTGTCCATTTTTTGGTGCTTAAATGAAACTGGTATACTTTTTTATTCATCCAAATTTTCTTTAACCAATTTTGGTCTTTAATGTAATCACCTGTTTTCAGACAGACTCTGCTAGTTTTGGGCTAATTGTCCCTATTTAAAGAGCTGCTATGTGTTAATCACTGCAGTCAACGAGTTCCAACCCTAACAGGTCAGGCTCATCAAGAGCCTATACTATTATTGGGAGGAGGACGTTAAGATGATAGCCCTAGCACCAGCTGTAGGCCTAGTCACACACACAGACACACACGTTATAATGATAAACTAGCTGTAGACCTATTAGTCATACTTCCCTGGGGAGCAGCTGCTAGCAGCACTTCTCTGAGGAAAAACATGATTCTTAATACAGACAGAAAGTGCTATGTGCTAATGTTCTTTTGCTATTTGCAGAAAATTACACATAACTCAATTAGGCTATGGCAGCTCCTCAGATGGAACTACATGTAAATCAGAGACCTTTGTTTAATGGTTCTCAAAGGGTTAATTTGATGATAAGGCAAAGCTAAAAATATTGATTTGAAAGCATCCTCGAGAATGAGTGCTTGATAGGGAGAACCATGGTAATGGATGGATTTGGCGGATGGGTTGCAAAATAAATCCTCGCATTGCAGGGATCGACTTGCTGTGGCAGTTTTATAGCCTCATGCAGTAGTATAATAATAATAATAATAATAATAATAAACTATTACTACCTTAATATTCTTCAAGCTGACCGAGACCGATTATGCTATTTCAAACACTTCAGGCTACCAGGAGTCAAAAGCCATACAATAAGTTGAATGGACAATTTATTTGTGCCTCTGCATTTGATGTATTATTTGCTCATTTACAATAGGCCAGAATAGACTAAATATTGATCAACATGAACACTCATGATAAATAAAGGTGAGAAATAATGATGAGACATAATTTGACAGAAAAGTGGATTGCTTAGGAAATGCAACTACAGAGATTGATGGGGAGGGGAGCGGGAGAGGACGGGGACCCATGTACCCCACTTCAATCAAGCAGGCTTCAGTCACCCACTTGGCTTCAGTCATCCCCAAGATTGAAGCGGGAGACAAATCCAGCTATGGCCTCCTCCTTGTCAGGCCTCTCACACTGGACAGACATGGGTCCTAGGATGGGCAGCTCACACAGCCTCCCCACATACGGCGCTGGATCAAGGGTTCCCTCCTTGAAGAGGGAATCCAGGAGCCTGTCTACATAGCCTGTAACGTTTTTGAAAAGGGAATTTTTTATTTTAGAAATACCACTAAACACATTGTAGAATGAGTAGGTCACTAAATAAACAAATTGATAGCATCATAACTCACAACAGCAAATAAAAGGAAATTAAATTCACTACCCATTTAACAGGTTTTTTGAGGAGGGGTGCAACTCTCGCTCTCTTGAAGATGGAAGGGACATGGCCAGCGGTCAAGGATGAGTTGATGAGCGAGGTGAGGTAAGGGAGAAGGTCTCCGGAAATGGTCTGGAGAAGAGAGGAGAGGATAGGGTCAAGCAGGCAGGTTGTTGGGCGGCCGGCCATCACAAGTCGCAAGATTTCATCTGGAGAGAGAGGGGAGAAAGAAGTCAAAGCATAGGGTAGGGCAGTGTGAGCAGGACCAGCGGTATCATTTGACTTAATAAATGAGGATCGGATGTCGTCAACCTTCTTTTCAAAATGGTTGACCAAGTCATCCACAGAGAGGGAGGAGGGAGGGGGAGGAGGAGGAGGATTCAGCAGGGAGGAGAAGGTGGCAAAGAGCTTCCTAGGGTTAGAGGCAGAGGCTTGAAATTTAGAGTGGTATAAAGTGGCTTTAGCAGCGGAAACAGAGGAAGAGAATGTAGAGAGGAGGGAGTGAAAAGATGACCGGTCCGCAGGGAGTCTAGTTTTCCTCCATTTCCGCTCGGCTGCCCGGAGCCCTTTTCTGTGAGCTCGCAATGAGTCGTCAAGCCACGGAGCAGGAGGGGAGGACCGAGCCGGCCGGGAGGATAGGGGACATAGAGAGACAAAAGATGCAGAAAGGGAGGAGGGTTGAGGAGGCAGAATCAGGAGATCGGAGGGAGAAGGATTTAGCAGAGGGAAGAGATGATAGGATGGAAGAGGAGAGAGTAGCGGGAGAGAGAGAGCGAAGGTTGCGACATCACATTACCATCTGAGTAGGGGCAGAGTGAGTAGTGTTGGAGGAGAGCGAGAGAGAAAAGGATACAAATTAGTGGTCGGAGACTTGGAGGGGAGTTGCAGTGAGATTAGTAGAAGAGCAGCATCTAGTAAAGATGAGGTCAAGCGTATTGCCTGCCTTGTGAGTAGGGGGGACGGTGAGAGGGTGAGGTCAAAAGAGGAAAGGAGTGGAAAGAAGGAGGCAGAGAGAAATGAGTCAAAGGCAGACGTAGGGAGGTTAAAGTCACCCAGAACTGTGAGGGGTGAGTCATCCTCAGGAAAGGAACTTAACAAGGCGTCAAGCTCATTGATGAACTCTCCAAGGGAACCTGGAGGGCGATAAATGACAAGGATGTTAAGCTTGAATGGGCTAGTGACTGTGACAGCATGGAATTCAAATGAGGAGATAGACAGATGGGTCAGGGGAAAAAGAGAGAATGTCCACTTGGGAGAGATGAGGATTCCTGTGCCACCGCCACGCTGACCAGATGCTCTCGGGGTATGCGAGAACACATGGTTAGATGAGGAAAGTGCAGTAGGAGTAGCAGTGTTTTCTGTGGTAATCCATGTTTCCGTCAGCGCCAAGAAGTTGAGGGACTGGAGGGTAGCATAGGCTGAGATGAACTCTCTGCCTATGCTGCCTTGAGATCATTGACAAGATCCTCCCGTGTAGTTCTGGGCTGATTCCTCACCATTCTCATGATCATTGCAACTCCACGAGGTGAGATCTTGCATGGAGCCCCAGGCTGAGGGAGATTGACAGTTATTTTGTATTTCTTCCATTTGCAAATAATCGCACCAACTGTTGTCACCTTCTCACCAAGCTGCTTGACGATGGTCTTGTAGCATATTCCAGCCTTGTGTAGGTCTACAATCTTGTCCCTGACATCCTTGGAGAGCTCTTTGGTCTTGGCCATGGTGGAGAGTTTGGAATCTGATTGATTGATTGCTTCTGTGGACAGGTGTCTTTTATACAGGTAACAAGCTGAGATTAGGAGCACTCCCTTTCAGAGTGTTCTCCTAATCTCAGCTCGTTTCTTGTATAAAAGACACCTGAGAGCCAGAAATCTTTCTGATTGAGAGGGGGTCAAATACTTATTTCCCTCATTAAAATGCAAATCAATTTATAACATTTTTGACATGCGTTTTTCTGGATTTTGTTGTTGTTATTCTGTCTCTCACTGTTCAAATAAACCTACCATTAAAATTATAGACTGATCATTTATTTGTCAGTGGGAAAACGTACAAAATCAGCAGGGGATCAAATACTTTTTTCCCTCACTGTACATGGACTAATTAGGGTATTAGAACCAGATGTGTGTGATTGACAAGACAATTGTGATGATGATTGGGGCGGCAGTGGTTAGTACTCCGGTGACGACGAATGCCGAAACCTGTCCGAACAAGGAGGGGAGGCAGCCTCGGCCGAAGTCGTGACAGCATGTAGTGAAACATAAAAGCATGGCAGTTGTTTACAATATAATATGATGGTCTGCATCCCACCGTTTTTCGGGTAAAGTTACCAAAAATGTATTAATTTATGGTACTCGATGCAACATTGACTATTCGCTCTGCAATGGTAAAGCATAGGCCTAGTACCCTCTTAAACCCCTTTAGCTCATAGTGAAAACCACAACACACATGGTCTAGTAGTGTAGTGTACCCTCTTAAACCTTGGGACCTGGATAGGGTATGGTGAGAAGAATGAAGGAAGTCTGAAACCTTGAATATTTAAAATAGTTTATCTGGTGCTTCTCTATTCAATACAGTTTTCAGTTGGCTCTCTCTCATTCAACTGACTTGGCTACTCTTAGACAATTTTTAATTGCCAACATACAAAAACAAAACTTGTACAAATTGTGTAAAAAGGTATTCATTATCATCTTATCTCATAGATATATTTTCATCATGTAATTCTCAACATATCCCTAAAAACAGCAAGTTACAATGTTTCCCTTTGTTTACACTGTGTGAACGTTCGTTGGTCCTGTCGCCATGACTACGACAGGCTAGCTTAACTGGAGCTAACTTTAGCCGAAGTTAGCTTCTATGCTAACAGACTTTTATAAATTAATTAAACTATCAAAACATCATCAAGAAATAACAACATTTACAGTAGCTCGTCAACTATATACCGAGAGGTAACATACAATTGAATTTGTATTCTACAATCTCCAGTTCCTTGGAACAGACCCGAAAATTCACCTAGTGACTTTCCAGGATTTGCGGCCCATCTAATGATCGCCTCATTTGAGGGCTTCCATAGATCAGCGATGTCCTAAACGTTATTCCTTTTTTCCTTAGTTCCTTATCTTATTCCTTTATTTTATTCCTTTTTCCCTTTAATTTTATTCAAGCCAAATTTCCCTGGGCCCAGTGTTATCAATTCCTTTTTTCCTTAGATCCTGTATTATATTCACACTCCCACCTGTTTGCGTTGTTTCCAACGCAAACAAATTTAGAAATTTAGAATGGAATCTCATCACACAGCAATCACAGCATGGCACACACAGGTTCTTCACGGTGCATCCCCTCAATGCACACACAGCCACACGAACTGACCAGCGCCCAAAGTTGTGAGAAAGCTCACCTTATTTGCCGGCCTCTGGAGCGGGAGTCAGCTCGGAGCCCATGATGGAACGTTGAAACAGACGCAACTCGTCCCAAAATCCTCGGCGCCAATTTCTGTGGTGTCCGAACAACGATGTGGCGATGATGTGTTGATAAGAAATCCGCTGACACTGTACTTTGATTATAAAGGTTTATTATATCAAAGATTTCAGCATCAATTTACAGATTCTGCAGAATCTGGAGAGCAACAAAACCAATCCCAAATATGATCACTCTCCCCATCCCTTTGTTAAAACATGGTATATATATCCTATGCTCCATGTAACATAAGGTGGCGTGATTTGAATAGACCAGGGTTCTTCAATTCCGGTCCTGGAGGGCCGAAACACTTCTGTTTTTTATTTCTACCTGGTAGTTAATTGCACTCACCTGGTGTCCCAGGTCTGAATTAGCCCTTGATTAGAAGGAGAGGATGAAAAACAGAGGTGTTTCGGCCCTCCAGGACCGGAATTGAAGAACCCTGCAATAGACCAATCCCTGGCCTCCACATATCTGAATCTCCATTGTTTTAGGGGGCCCCCATAATCACACTTTCCAGATGTTTCAGCAATGTAGAGTAAAGTTCATCTAACCAACAATATGAAAACCTCAGATACTACAATACAAATATGTTTTTTTACAGCTATAAGGAAGGTGAAATCTTATAGTTAGTTGTTTTATAATTGGATTATACTAATTATATTAAGAAAGCATATAAGTCATTTCAGGCCTTGTTCATAGTTTTGTTGAATAGGAAATATGTCATATAAAATATTTCATATTTTTATCACATTTGTACTTTGTACTTGAGCTTGTATCCTCAAAAATGACAAAACCTCAGCAATTTCTAAAAAACTATATCTGAAAGGTGAGATTTTAACCTTTGAGTATGCAGCATTACTAGTTATTGTTTATGGCCCTCTCATGATAAATAATTACTTTTGGGGATTACGTAGATTAAATTTTTGTATTACAGTTAGTTATATTTAACTGGTTTTAACCGAGGCAGTGTTGTTCAGTACAGTACAATTTGGTGATCGATTCGGCCATAACTGGGCTTGCTAGAACCACTACAAGCCAAGCTAGCTAGCTAGCTGTGTTGTTTGCTATACCTAAAATGTACTGTAGTCTAACGTTATAGCTAGCTAGCGAACTAGCCTAACTAGCCTCGGTGCCTCTCATTATGAGCAAAACTGGAGAAATGTTTTGATGATGATGGCAAAGAGTAAAGGAATGAATTTGGCTTGATGACGCATATTAGTCTTGGAGTAACTATACCTGTGTGTTGTAGCTAGCTAGCTAGCTAGCTAACGTGTCTGTAAGATGTCTCATATTCTACACCATGCTGCTAAAGTAGGAATTCAGACAATACACACGATTGCCCATGAACGTGTAATACCATTTTCATCTTTATCTCACAGACAATACCACTTCGATACAAAGAAGATGATGACACTCAAAACGAGATGTGAAAGGACACATAACAACTCCCCTCCCTTGTATCAAAGTGACCCCACACACCCCACTGCACCAACCAAACACATCATATGCAAGTATTCCCTTTGTAAAACTGTAGTATTTATTATGTGTTAGTAGTATATTTTTCTTCTACTGTATATACAGTGCATTCGGAAAGTATTCAGACCCCTTGACTTTTTCCACATTTTGTTACATTACAGCCTTATTCTAAAATTTATTAAATAGGTTATTTTCCTCATCAATCTACACACAATACCCCATAATGACAAAGCAAAAACAGAAATTAGAAATTTTTGCAAATCTATAAAAAATACAAAACGGAAATATCACATTTACATTAGTATTCAGACCCTTTACTCAGTATTTTGTTGAAGCACCTTTGGCAGCGATTACAGCCTCGAGTCTTCTTGGGTATGACACTACAAGCTTGGTACACCATTCTTCTCTGCAGAACCTCTCAAGCTCTATCAGGTTGGATTGGGAGTGTTGCTGCACAGGTATTTTCAGGTCTCTCCAGAGATGTTAGATCGGGTTCAAGTCCTGGCTCTGGCTGGGTCACTCCTGTTGGAAGGTGAACCTTTGCCCCAGTCTGAGGTCCTGAGTGCTCTGGAGCAGGTTTTCATCAAGGATCTCTCTGTACTTTGCTCCATTCATTTTTCCCTCGATCCTGACTAATCTCCCAGTCCCTGCTCATTATTACGCACACCTGTCACCATCGTTACGTGCACCTGCGCCTCATGAGACTCACCTGGACTCCATCACCTTCCTGACTACCTTCCCTATATCTGTCAGTCCCTTTGGTTCTTTGCCCATGTGTTTCATGTCTGTACGCTACTCGTGTTTCTTGTTTAGTTCCATCTTTAATTTATTATTAAATTCACTCCCTGTACTTGCTTCCCGACTCTCAGCGTACACGTTACAGAATAACACCTCACCAAAGGGAAGCATCAGGGAGTTATTTTTTGTTGTTGTTGGTGGCGTCGGGTCCGAGTGCCGCTGCCGAAGCAACCGGGGATGCCTCAGCTGGCTCGTCAGGCTTCCATGCCTCAGCTGGCTCGACAGGTTCTCAAGCCTCGGTTGGCTCGTCAAGCTTCCGTTGCCGAAGCTACCGGGGATGCCTCAGCTAGCTCGTCAGGCTCCCATGCCTCAGCTGGCTTGAGAGGTTCACAAGCCTCGGTTGGCTCAGCAGGCTACCATGCCTCACCCAGCTCGTTGGGCTCCCATGCCTCAGCCGGCTCGTCGGGCTCCCATGCCTCAGCCGGCTCGACTGGTTTCCGCGCCTCAGCAGAAGCGATCGGCCCGCTCCTGGTCCCTGGGACCATCCCTCTGGTCGGCGTCCTGCAGCTGAAGCCGCGCGTCAGGGAGGGGGTACTGTCACGTATACTCGCTCTCCGGCGTTCGAGGTCGGCAGTCTACTCATTATTATGCACACCTGTCACCATCATTACGCGCACCTGCGCCTCATGAGACTCACCTTGACTCCATCACCTTCCTGATTACCTCCCCTATATATGTCACTCCCTTTGGTTCCTTCCCTAGGTGTTATTGACTCTGTTTTTGTGTTACATGTCTGTACGCTACTCGTGTTTCTTGTTTAGTTCCATCTTTAATTTATTATTAAATTCACTCTCTGTACTAGCTTCCCGACTCCCAGCATACACGTTACAGGACGATACAGACGATTTTGTGAGAAGACCGATTTTGGGGATGTCTCATGGTCTGCCAAACACCGCTCTAGCTCCGCAGATTTCTGGGGGCCACTGAAATCGACTATAGGGGGTTTAATAACATATTAATTGCCATACAGTGCCTTCAGAAAGTATTCACATCCGTTTACTTTTTCCACATTTTGTTGTGTTACAGCCTGAATCAAAAATGTATTACATTTAGATTTTGTATCAATGATCTACATACAATACCTCAACATGTCAAAGTGGAAATTTGTTTGTAGAAAACATTAGAAATTAATAAAAAATGTAGAGCTGAAACGTGTTGAGTCAATAAGAATTCAACCCCTTTGTTATGGCAAGCCTAAATAAGTAAATACGTTCAGGAGTAAAAATGTGCTTTAAAAAATCACATAACAAGTTGCATGGACTCATTCTGTGTTCAATAATGGTGGTTAACATGATTTTTTAATGACTACCGTACCTCTGTACCCCACACATACAATTATCTGTAAGGTCCCTCAATCGAATAGTGAATTTCAAGCACAGATTCAATCACAAAGACCAGGGAGGTTTTTCAATGCTTCACTAAGAAGGGCACCGATTGCTAGATGTGTAAAAAAAAAAGCTCAGGGATTTCATCATGAGGCCAATGGTGATTTTAAAACAGTTACATTAGTTTAATGATTGTGGTAGGAGAAAACTGAGGATGGATCAACAACATTGTAGTTACTCCACAATTATAACCTAAATGACAGAGTGAAAAGAAGGACGTTTACAGAATACATATATTCCAAAACATGCATCCTGTTTGCAACAAGGCACTAAAGTAATACTGCCAAATATTTGGCAAAAAAAACAACTTTTTGTCCTGAATACAAAGCATTATGTTTGGGGCAAATCCAACACAACACATCACAGAGTAACACTCATCATATTTTCAAGTATGGTGGTGGCTGCATCATGCTAGGGGTATGCTTGTCATTTGTTGAATAAAAATAAATGGAATACAGCTAAGCACAGGCAAAATCCTAGAGGAAAACCTACATCAGTCTTCTTTCCAACAGACACTGGGAGACGAATTCACCTTTCAGTGGTGTCAAGAGGGGGGACGACCCAGACAAGAACAAGTGGCTGAATTACTCCATTTCACTCGTACCAAATTAATCTAGAGTTAAAATGTATTTTTTATCAAACTTGAGGTAATAAGCATAGTTGTGCCTTAGAAGTAAACTTTCATGCTAAACAAATCACAACATTTCCCTTTTCAACTGAAATTTTATTTTATGGTATAGATGACTATTCTAAAGCTCTGAGCCACTGGAGAATAGTGCATATACAATGTCACAAGGAAGGCTCCAACAAAGACAGCAGTAAATTGATTTCTTGGATGATTAAATACATTTACAGGTAGCTCAGTGGCTCATTATTAGGTCTTACTGTTTTACTTTTCAAATAGCCTACACTGAACAAATATAGAAATGCAACATGCAACAATTTCAAAGATTTTACTGACTTATAGTTCATATAAGGAAATCCGTCAATTGAAATAAATAAATTAGGCCCTAATCTGTCACGATCGTTACAGGAAGCGGACCAAGGCGCAGCGTAATAAGCGTACATACTTTATTTGTACTGAACACGACACAAAAACAATAAACAACGATGCGTGACGTCCTGAAGTTATACACAACACAAACCTTAACGGAACAAAATCCCACAAACCCGAATGAAAAACTGACAGTTTAAATATGGCTCCCAATCAGAGACAACCAACGAACAGCTGACACTCGTTGCCTCTGATTGGGAGTCACTAAGGCAAACATAGAAAACAACAAACCAGAACCCCCAACATAGAAACACACCACATAGAACAAACACACCCTGGCTCAACAACTAGAGTCCCATAGCCAGGGTGTGACACCTAATCTATGGATTTCACGATTGGGAATGCAGATATGTATCTGTTGGTCACAGATACCTTAAAAAAAAGGTAGGGGCGTAGATCAGAAAACCAGTCAGTATCTGGTGTGACCACAATTTGCCTCAGACTGTTGATTGTGGCCTGTAAAAAGTTGTCCCACTCCTCTTCAATGGCGTTGCTGGATATTGTCTGGAACTGGAACACGCTGTCGTACACGTCGATCCAGAGCATCCCAAACATGCTCAATGGGTGACATGTCTGGTGAGTATGCAGGCCATGGAAGAACTGGGACATTTTCAGCTTCCAGGAATTGTGTACAGATCCTTGCGACATTCGGCCGTGCAATATCATGCTGAAACATGAGGTCATGGCGGCGGATGAATGGCACGACAGTGGGCCTCAGGATCTCCTCACGGTATCTCTGTTCATTCAAATTGCCATTAACAAAATTAAATTGTGTTCGTTGTCTGTAGCTTATGCCTGCCCATACCATAACCATACAATAACCCTACCGCCACCATGGGGCACTCTGTTCACAACGTTGACATCAGCAAACCGCTTGCCCACACAACACCATACACTGTCTGCTGTCTTTCCGGAACAGTTGAAATCGGGAAGAGCACACTTCTGTAGCGTGCCAGTGGCCATCGAAGCTGAGCATTTGCCCACTGAAGTCGGTTATGACGCCGAACTGCAGTCAGGTCAAGACCCTGGTGAGGACGACCAGCACGCAGATGAGCTTCCCTGAGACGGTTTCTGACAGTTTGTGCAGAAATTCTTCGGTTATGCAAACCCACAGTTTCATCAGCTGTCCAGGTGGCTGGTCTCAGATGATCCCGCAGGTGAAGAAGCCGGATATGGAGGTCCTGGGCTGGCAAGGTTACTCGTGGTCTGTGGTTGTGAGGCTAAATTCTCTAAAATGGCATTGGAGACAGCTTATGGTAAATTCTCTGGCAACAGGTCTGGTGGACATTCCTGCAGTCAGCATGCCAATTACACGCTCCATCAAAACTTGAGACATTTGTGGCATTGTGTTGTGTGACAAAACTGCACATTTTAGAGTGGCCTTTTATTGTCCCCAGCACAAGGTGCACCTGTGTAATTATCATTCTGTTTAATCAGCTTCTTGATATGCCACACCTGTCAGGTGGATGGATTGTCTTAGCAAAGGAGAAATGCTCACTAACAGGGATGTAACCATATTTGTGCACAATACATCCCCAACCACATCACAACAACCTCTCCCAGCGACATCCCCAACATATTAAATGTTTTGCTAGTTTAGGATTTTACTATTTGATAATATATATGATTAATGTTATGATTGTAAATTGGTTTACAATTCAGTCTATGACTGTGAGAAACCAATAAAACCTACTACTACTATTACTACCGACATCACAACAATCGTTCCCAATGATATCCAGTAAGTATTCTGCATATACTGCACATTGATTCTTGTGATAGCTTATCATATCAATCAATCAAATATATTTATAAAGCCCTTTTTACATCAGCAGATGTCACAAAGTGCTATACAGAAACTCAGCCTAAAACCCCAAACAGCAAGCAATGCAGATGTAGAAGCATGGTGGCTAGGAAAAACTCCCTAGGAAGGCAGGAACCTAGGAAGAAACCTAGAGAGGAACCAGGCTCTGAGGGGTGGCCAGTCCTCTTCTGGCTGTGCCGGGTGGAGATTATAAGAGTATATGGCCATTTACATGGCCAGATTGTTCTTCAAGATGTTCAAATGTTCATAGATGACCAGCAGGGTCAAATAATAATCACAGTGGTTGTAGAGGGTGCAACAGGTCAGTACCTCAGGAGTAAATATAAGTTGGCTTTTCATAGCCGAGAATTCAGAGGTCGAGACAGCAGGTGCGGTAGAGAGAGAGAGAGAGAGTCGAAAACAGTAGGTCCGGGACAAGGTATCACGTCCGGTGAACAGGTCAGGGTTCCCTAGCCACAGGCAGAACAGTTTAAACTGGAGCAGCAGCATGACCAGGTGGACTGGGGACAGCCAGGAGTCATCAGGCCAGGTAGTCCTGACGCATGAACCTAGGGCTCTGGTCCTCCGGGAGGGGAGGGAGATAGGGAGAGAGAGAGAATGAGAGGGAGCATACTAAATTCACACAGGACACCAGATAAGACAGGAGAATTACACCAGATATACTGTAACAGACTGACTGACCCTAGCCCCCCAGCACATGGACTATTGCAGCATAGATACTGGAGACTGAGACAGGGGTGGGTCGGGGAACACTGTGCCCCCGTCCGACGATACCCCCAGACAGGGCCAACCAGGCAGGATATAACCCCACCCACTTTGCCAAAGCACTGCCCCCACACCACTAGAGGGATATCAACAGACCACCAACTTACTACCCTGAGACAAGGCTGAGTAGAGCCCACAAAGATCTCCTCCACCGCACAAGCCTGAGGGGGCGCAAAACTGGACAGGAAGATCACGTCTGTGACTCAACCCATTCAAGTGACTCTCCCCTCCTAGGGACAGCATGGAAGAGCACTAGTAAGCCAGTGACTCAGCCCCCGTAATAGGGTCAGCGGTAGAGAATCCCAGTGGAGAGAGGGGAGCCGGCCAGGCAGAGACAGCAAGGGCAGTTCGTCGCTCCAGTGCCTTGCCGTTCACCTTCGCACCCCTGGGCCAGACTACACTCAATCATAGGACCTACTGAAGAGATCAAATAAAATAAAATAAAATTGTATTGGCCACATGCGCCGAATACAACAGGTGCAGCCATTACAGTGAAATGCTTACTTACAGCCCTTAACCAACAGCGCATTAATTTTTTTATAAAAAAGTAGAATAAAACAAAGTGTTGAGAAAAAAAGAGCAGAAGTAAAGTAAAATAAAATAACAGTAGGGAGGCTATATATATAGGGGGGTACCGGTGCAGAGTCAATGTGCGGGGGCACCGGCTAGTTGAGGTAGTTGAAGTAATATGTACATGTGGGTAGAGTTAAAGTGACTATGCATAAATAATTAACAATGAGCCTTCAGTAAAGACTTAATTGTCGAGACCAAGTCTGCGTCTCTCATATGGATAGGCAGACCATTCCATAAAAATTGAGCTCTATAGGGAAAGCCCTATAATAATGTGGACAGTCATGGGATATCCTTTCACTTCTTTGATATGATCATGACTTGTGTGATATGGCTCATCTCATCTGAGCCAATCTGATCATTCATATCGTTAGGCCTCGGGCCCTTTTTGTTAAGAGCCCTGTATCAGGCAACTAATGAATTGGTTTCACGTTTGATATTTTATTTGTAATTTTTCCTAGGTCTCCCCGCACAAACACAATATCTAACTTCAATGTTATATAGTGAGTATGTTTTGCGTTTTGTCATCATAATTGAGAACCAGCTGGAGCAACTGATGCTCCTTCACGCTAACACCCGCCCTCCAGCTACAACCGAGGAACTAGAGATGCTACCAACCCCTCTGTCCTCCATTGGGGATTTCCAAACCCCTCTTTTTCCCCTTTTCTTTTACACTCCGAAAACAAACTTATACATATGAACAACAACTTACACACAAATAATGACTACATCTCCTCTGCCCAGACCCACATGCTCACAACCCCCATCCCTAGTACCTGCATTATTGTTTGCCACTTGGCCTTAAAATTCCAGAAATTCTGTAGACGCATCTCAACAGAGGTGAGTTTCCGGAAACAATTGGTATGCTGTCACAACAGAATAGATAACATAAAGAACATCACGTGGACATACGATCATTAAGCAATTGCCAGGTGAAAGACAATTTTTACTGCTTTGCAATACGACAATGTATTACAGCTATACTGCCATGTCTCTTTTATCCTTACAGATCTCATATACTCTCCATTCGGAAAGTAGTCAGACCCCTTGAATTTTTCGACATTTTGTTACGTTACAGCCTTATTCTAAAATTGATTACATCGTTTTTTTCCCTTATCAATCTACACACAATACCCCATAATGACAAAGCAAAAACCTTTTCTTTTTTTTTTCTTACAAATTTCTTAAAGATAAAAAACTGAAATTGAACATTTACAGGGGTCTGAATACTTTCCAAATGCACTGTATCAGCCTCCAAGAAGATGGCCTTTTCAGACCTGCGCATCATGAGGATTATAATAAGTAAGTACATGCTACAAAGGGAAAATTACAACATTACCTTCTCTAATTCGACAGGCAACTGTCCTGTTTATTTCACTTGTTTGTCTACGTTCCTGATAATATAACATTGGTTTACCAGTATAATGACTAGTTATAAATAAATCTCTCTCAGTACAGTTAACTAAGAAACGTTTGATTTACTTTACAATAATTTATTCAGCATCTGTTTACAGCTTAACAGCTGTAGCGTTCTGCCACTGTCTTTTTAAGTTCAAACAGTCACTTATGCTCTTTTTTCAAATGTTCTGCCAAAAGACACCTTTCAGTCTGATGCGCTCAGAAATCAAATAGTATTTTGTTACTGACTTGTCCTTTATTGCCATACAGAGGCCTGCATCAGATGCCACAAGGATGCGACGATCTCCTCCGTTGAGGCAGAAATAGCGGAGTGCCTCAAGCATACCCCCTTTAAACAGGGGAGCAAGAATTACAACCAGGTAGTTTGATAGAGACTTTGGCTAGAACTTAGAATTGTATGTACGAAATCAGACATTTATTTGATCATTTACAATAGGCCAGCATAGCCAAAATATTGATCAACATGAACACTCATGATAAATAAAGGTGAGAAATAATGGTGAGACATCATTTGACAGATGTTTTTATTTATTAAAGCCATAAGCCTAATATAGGCACCCGGCCACACTACAGTATGTATGACCCCAATGATTCTTACAATTTGTAACACTCATCTCCCGTCCGAATGCTTGAAAAAAACAATACAAAGTAACAAAATGTGATATCGTATCATGGAAAAGTGAATTACTTTGGCTTTAGGAAATGCAACCAACTACAGAGATTGATGGGGAGGGGAGCGGGTGAGGAGGGGGACCCATGTACCCCGCTTCAATCAAACAGGCTTCAGTCACCCACTTGGCTTCAGTCATCCCCAAGATTGAAGCGGGAGACAAATCCAGCTATGGCCTCCTCCTTGTCAGGCCTCTCACACTGGACAGACATGGGCCCTAGGATGGGCAGCTCACACTGCTTCCCCACATACGGCGCTGGATCAAGGGTTCCATCCTTGAAGAGGGAATCCAGGAGCCTGTCTACGTAGCCTGTAACGTTTTTGAAAAGGTACATTTTGTTAAGAGTAGTACGTTTAATTTCCTTTTATTTACTGTTCTGACTTATGATCAGTGGCGACCTGTCATTCAGGGCAGAGCCCTACCTGTTTAGCCCCCCCAAAAATATATACAATAATAATAATAATAATAATAATAATAATAATAATAATAATAATTGGCCTGTTTGGCATGCTATTCTGGCATTAATTCGTGTCACATATCAGTTTGCAAACAATGTAAAAATATTTACACTGCTCAAAAAAATAAAGGGAACAGTTAAACAACACAATGTAACTCCAAGTCAATCACACTTCTGTGAAATCAAACTGTCCACTTAGGAAGCAACACTGATTGACAATAAATTTCACATGCTGTTGTGCAAATGGAATAGACAACAGGTGGAAATTATAGGCAATTAGCAAGACACCCCCAATAAAGGACTGGTTTTGCAGGTGGTGACCACAGACCACTTCTCAGTTCCTATGCTTCCTGGCTGATGTTTTGGTCACTTTTGAATGCTGGCGGTGCTTTCACTCTAGTGGTTGCATGAGACGGAGTCTACAACCCACACAAGTGGCTCAGGTAGTGCAGCTCATCCAGGATGGCACATCAATGCGAGCTGTGGCAAGAAGGTTTGCTGTGTCTGTCAGCATAGTGTCCAGAGCATGGAGGCGCTACCAGGAGACAGGCCAGTACATCAGGAGACGTGGAGGAGGCCGTAGGAGGGCAACAACCCAGCAGCAGGACTGCTACCTCCGCCTTTGTGCAAGGAGGAGCAGGAGGAGCACTGCCAGAGCCCTGCCACAAATGTGCATGTGTCTGCTCAAACAGTCAGAAACAGACTCCATGAGGGTGGTATGAGGGCCCGACGTCCACAGGTGGGGGTTGTGCTTACAGCCCAACACCGTGCAGGACGTTTGGCATTTGCCAGAGAACACTACCGTAAAGGTAGGGGGGCTAGCAGGCCAGAGGTGGATGAACGTAGTGCCCTCGTTTGGGTGTAGGGTCTGATCAGAGCCTGAAGGTAAGGAGGTGCCGTTCCCCTCACCTCTCCGTTGGCAAGCACCATAGTTTTGTAGTAGATACGAGCTTCAACTGGAAGCCAGTGGAGTGTGCGGAGGAGCGGGGTGACATGAGAGAACTTGGGAAGGTTGAACACCAGATGGGCTGCGGCGTTCTGGATAAGTTGTAGGGGTTTAATGGCACAGGCAGGGAGCCCAGCCAACAGCGAGTTGCAGTAATCCAGACGGGAGATGACAAGTGCCTGGATTAGGACCTGTGGCGAATGACACAAATATTCATTTTCACAAAGTCTGCTGCCTCAGTTTTTATTATGGCAATTTGCATATACTCCAGAATGTTATGAAGAGTGATCAGATGAATTGCAATTAATTGCAAAGTCCCTCTTTGCCCAAAAAACATTTCCACTGCATTTCAGCCCTGCCACAAAAGGACCAGCTGACATCATGTCAGTGATTCTCTCGTTAACACAGGTGTGAGTGTTGACGAGGACAAGGCTGGAGATCACTCTGTCATGCTGATTGAGTTAGAATAACAGACTGGAAGCTTTAAAAGGAGGGTGGTGCTTGAAATCATTGTTCTTCCTCTGTTAACCATGGTTACCTGCAAGGAAACACATGCCGTCATCATTGCTTTGCACAAAAAGGGCTTCAGAGGCAAGGATATTGCTGCTAGTAAGATTGCACCTAAATCAACCATTTATCGGATCATCAAGAACTTCAAGGAGAGAGGTTCAATTGTTGTGAAGAAGGCTTCAGGGCGCCCAAGAAAGTCCAGCAAGTGCCAGGACCATCTCCTAAAGTTGATTCAGCTGCGGGATCGGGGCACCACCAGTGCAGAGCTTGCTCAGGAATGGCAGCAGGCAGGTGTGAGTGCATCTGCACGCACAGTGAGGCGAACACTTTTGGAGGATGGCCTGGTGTCAAGAAGGGCAGTGAGGAAGCCACTTCTCTCCAGGAAAAACATCAGGGACAGACTGATATTCTGCAAAAGGTACAGGGATTGTACTGCTGAGGACTGGGTAAAGTCATTTTCTCTGATGAATCCCCTTTCCGATTGTTTGGGGCATCTGGAACAAAGCTTGTCCGGAGAAGACAAGGTGAGCGCTACCATCAGTCCTGTGTCATGCCAACAGTAAAGCATCCTGAGACCATTCATGTGTGGGGTTGCTTCTCAGCCAAGGGAGTGGGCTCACTCACAATTTTGCCTAAGCCACAGCCATGAATAAAGAATGGTACCAACACATCCTCCGAGAGCAACTTCTCCCAACCATCCAAGAACAGTTTGGTGACGAACAATGCCTTTTCCAGCATGATGGAGCACCTTGCCATAAGGCAAAAGTGATAACTAAGTGGCTCGGGGAACAAAACGTAAACATTTTGGGTCCATGGCCAGGAAACTCCCCAGACCTTAATCCCATTGAGAATTTGTGGTCAATCCTCAAGAGGCGGGTGGACAAACAAAAACCCACAAATTCTGACAAACTCCAAGGATTGATTATGCAAGAATGGGCTGCCATCAGTCAGGATGTGGCCCAGAAGTTAATTGACAGCATGCCAGGGCGGATTGCAGAGTTCTTGAAAAAGAAGGGTCAACAATGCAAATATTGACTCTTTGCATAAACTTAATGTAATTGTCAATAAAACCCTTTGACACATATGGAATGCTTGTAATTATACTTCAGTAAACCATAGTAACATCTGACAAAAATATGATTTTCAGGGGTAAATTACAAATACTATACACACCGCAAATCCTTTTGTGGACAACATTCCATCATGTCAGCTGTGTGCTGGCAGTTCTCATACTCATTATAGGGGACTTAGGGATGGATGAACAAAAAACATGACTATCAGGTGTGTTACAGAAAATATACCGTTCACAGGGCAAAGCAGACACAGCTACAGTTACAGCCACAGCCACCGTGTCAGACTCAAAAAACTCTGATACATACATTATGATCATCACTTGCAAGATCCTGTGATCCACTGTTAATGATGGTACAGCATATGTCTTCAGGATTAGCTTCCTGTCAAGACCCATCAAATATTCTCCCCAATTGTTAAAGCAACTTTGCTTGAAATGTGTACTGCACACGTATGACATGATCGTAATTTTCGGTGCAGCCTGTACACCTGAAATGAAAAGCAGCCACTGCTGTCTGATGTCTTCATTCTTCTGAAAATAGTGTCACGTTAAATTAACACTATGGCATCCAGTCACAACACAGTGTGCATTTTCCGGCATGCTGGTAAGTAGCTTCCTAGCTAAAAGTCACAAGGAGTTAGTTACCAGTATCGTTCTGCCACGTTCTGCTCAAGCTATCATACGGTTTGTAAACACAGCCGTACGATGTGCACGTGATGACGGTTTTAAGGCGTTTCACATTTAAATTACACTGACCAAAAATATAAACGCAACATGTAAAGTGTTGATCCCATATTTCATGAACTGAAATAAAAGATCCCAGAAATGTTGCATACGTACTAAAAGCTTATTTCTCACAAATGTTTTGCACAAATGTGTTTATATCCCTATTAGTTGGCATTTCTCCTTTGCCAAGATAATGCATCCACCTGGCAGGTGTGGCATATCAAGAAGCTGATTAAACAGCATGATCATTACACAGGTGCACCGTTTGTTAGGGACAATAAAAGGCCACTCTAAAATGTGCAGTTTTGTCACCCAACACAATGCCACAGATGTCTCAAGTTTTGAGGGAGTGTGCAATTGGCATGCTGACTGCAGGAATGTTCAGCAGAGCTGTTGCCAGAGAAATGAATGTTCATTTCTCTACCATAAGCCGCCTCCAATGTCATTTTAGAAAATTTGGCAGTACGTCCAACCGGCCTCACAACCGCAGACCACGTGTATGGCGTCATGTGGGCGAGCGGTTTGCTGATGTCAATGAGTGCCCCATGGTGGCGGTGGGGTTATGGTATGGGCAGGCATAAGCTATGGACAATGAACACAATTGCATTTTATCGATGGCAATTTGAATGCACAGAGATACTGTGACGAGATCCTGAGGCCCATTGTCGTGCCATTCATCCGCTGCCATCACCTCATGTTGTCAGCATGATAATGCATGGCCCCATGTCGCAAGGATATGTACACAATTCCAGGATGCTGAAAATGTCCCAGTTCTTACATGGCCTGCATGCTCACCAGACATGTCACCCACTGAGCATGTTTGGGATGCTCTGGATCGACCTGTACGACAGTGTGTTCCAGTTCCTGCCAATATCCATCAACTTCGAACAGCCATTGAAGAGTGGGAAAACATTCCACAGGCCACAATCAACAGCCTGATCAACTCTATGAAGGAGATGTGTCGTGCTGCATGGGGCAAATGGTGGTCACACCAGATACTGACTGGTTTTCTGATCTACCTTTTTTTGAAGGTATCTGTGACCAACAGATGCATGTCTGTATTCCCAGTCATGTGAAATCCATAGATTAGGGCCTAATGAATTTATTTCATTTGACTAATTCCCTTATATGAACTGTAACTCAGCAAAATCTTTGAAATTGTTGCATGTTGCATTTATATTTTTGTTCAGTACAGTTAAGATTATAAGACGCGACGTTGCATAATGCCGGAAGTAATGCCTGCCTCCTGAATCCAAGCATTTGACATGGGGGGAGGGGACCAGTAACTTTATGATCAACTTTGTCATTGTACCAGCTACAGTCATTTTACATACTTGGGTCAAACTACTATGAACTGGCTTCATCCAAATATCATCCAATTTGATGAAAAACATTATTTCCACTGTTTGGGACCTTTAAATCTACACTAAAGTGTTGAGTCTGTGGACCAATATAGACACCGTAACAGTGTTAAATTAAGACAATGCTTACCCTTACAAAAATGAATTTGTTACTGCAAACTTCCCACAAGTTTGTGGCAAATTTGCTGCAAACTAACTAGTGTGCCACAAAATGTTAGTGGTGAATCTGCAGGCAAACCTTTGGCAATAATAATATTTATTACCACTAGTGGCAAACCGTTTACCAGAAGCCATTTCTGATGAACACATGAGTTCCAAGACCAGTAACCGTTGATGACCAATCAAGGGAATTAGAAACATCTGTTGGAAAATGGAAACCAAGCTATCTAGCTAGCTGCAGTACCTAACAATGAGTGTCTAACTTATTAATTAAACTTCCTAATAAACTTTTAACATTTTATTAGCTAAATTATTCCTAGTTAGCAATGTCATGTTTTATGGGATAGAGTGAAACACATTTTGTTGATACCAGTTTCAATCTGTCAGCACCACTAACTGACTGGCTAGCGCTTAGCTACTGCAGCTAATCATTAGCTATTGTATTTTTACACAATTAATGTGATAGGTAGATAGCTAACGAATGTTTGCTTAAACACTTATTTTTAGGTGAATACGTTACTGTCTTTTAATACCAATATGCATGTCTATATGCTAGTGTCATGGTTCAGTTTGATGTTAGCTAGCACAACAGCTAAGGTAGCTAACTAGCTAGCAACAATGTGAGTTGATTTGACATAAAAAAAACTTCACTTTTGCAGATGGATACCCTTCCCCTACCCATGGTGTTGGTAGAGGCTGTATTGGGAGGAGGATGCATGAACACCCTGGAAATATGTTTGTGGTGCACTCACTCATAATACTTTTTTTAAGTAAAAATGTGTGTATCGTCTTCAAGATTGATAAGGTAGGTAAATGCATGAATCATTCTCATAAATGTAGCCCATACATTCAGTCTTTGTAACAATTAGATATTTCATGCTTTAAAATAGTATTTAGCTCATCGTGATCATGTGTCGTTCCTTCTCTCTTTCTAGAAGTAATCAGTTACAAGGCAAAAATACAGATTGAGGCCTTCAATCAAACTGAGGACAGAGAAATACAGTACCAGTCAAAAGTTTGGACACACCTACTCATTCAAGGGTTTTTCTTTATTTTTACTATTTTCTACATTGTAGAATAATAGTGAAGACATCAAACTATGAAATAACACATATGGAATCATGTAGTAACCAAAAAAGTGTTAAACGAATCAAAATATATTTTAGATTTTAGATTCTTCCAAGTAGCCACCCTTTGCCTTGATGACAGTTTTGCATACTCTTGGCATTCACTCAACCAGCTTCATGAGGTAGTCACCTGGAATGCATTTCAATTAACAGGTGTGCCTTGTTAAAAGTTAATTTGTGGAATTTCTTTCCTTTTTAATGCGTATGAGCCAATCAGTTGTGTTGTGACAAGGTAGGGGTGGTATACAGAAGATAGCCTTATTTGGTAAAGACCAAGTCCATATTATGGCAAGAACAGCTCAAATAAGCAAAGAGAAACGACAGTCCATCATTACTTTAAGACATGAAGGTCAGTCAATATGGAACATTTCAAGAACTTTGAACATTTCTTCAAGTGCAGTCGCAAAAACCATCAAGCGCTATGATGAAACTCGCACTCATGAGGACCGCCACAGGAAAGGAAGACCCAGAGTTACCTCTGTTGCAGAAGATAAGTTCATTAGAGTTAACTGCACCTCAGATTGCAGCCCAAATAAATGCTTCATAGAGTTCAAGTAACAGACACATCTCAACATCAACTATTCATAGGAGACTGTGTGAATCAGGCCTTCATGGTCGAATTGCTGCAAAGAAACAACTACTAAATGACACCAATAAGAAGAAGAGACTTGCTTGGGCCTAGAAACACGAGCAATGGACATTAGACTGGTGGAAATATGTCCTTTGGTCTGATGAGTCCAAATATGAGATTTTTGGTTCCAACTGCTGTGTCTTTGTGAGACGCAGAGTAGGTGAACAGATTATCTCTGCATGTGTGGATCCCACCGTGAAGCATGGAGGAGGAGGAGGTGTGATGGTGTGGGGGTGATTTGCTGGTGACACTGTCTGTGATTTATTTAGAATTCAAGGCAGAATTAACCAGCATGGCTACCTCAGCATTCTGCAGCGATACGCCGTCCAATCTGGTTTGCGCTTAGTGGGACTATTATTTGTTTTTCAACAGGACAATGTATCCTCCAGGCTGTATAAGGGCTATTTGACCTAGAAGGAGAGTGATGGAGTGCTGTATCAGATGACCTGGCCTCCATAATCACCCGACCTCAACCCAATTAAGATGGTTTGGGATGAGTTGGACTGCAGAGTGAAGGAAAAGCAGCCAACAAGTGCTCATCTTTTGTGGGAACTCCTTCAAGACTGTTGGAAAAGCATTCCTCATGAAGCTGGTTGAGAGAATGCCAAGAGTGCGCAAAGCTGTCATCAAGGCAAAGGGTGGCTACTTTGAAGAATCTAAAATCTAAAATATATTTAGATTTGTTTAACACTTTTTTGGTTACTACGTGATTCCATATGTGTTATTTCATAGTTTTGATGTCTTCACTATTATTCTACAATGTAGAAAATAGTCAAAATAAAGAAAAACCCTTGAATGAGTAGGTGTGTCCAAACTTTTGACTGGCACTGAATGTGTTCCAGAGTAGAGAATGTTCCAGAGTAGAGAGACCCACAGTTGTTACTTTAATTGAGTACTAGCAGTGTCTGCTGTGGCAGGTGGGAAGGTGCAAATTACCGGAAAAATATCTAATCTCTCAATGTTCTAATCTCTCAATGTAAATGTCAAAGTGCACCAAATTCATGCATTCCCGGACCCCCGACTGGCTCTGGGCTGAGCCCAAAATATCTTAAAATCCTAGAAATGCTCCAGGGCGTGTTCATAAGAACACTCTCATATTCAGTCAAAATCTGTAACTAAACCCACTGGTGTTCTGGCAAGGCAGCAGTTAAATCTTTATTATATCTGCAAAGAGTTTACCAAAAAATATGTTAATATAACAAAAAGACATGATTCTCTTTTTTTAAGCATACAAAACCATATGATATTTAATACTGTTTAATAGCAAATTATCTTCTGTTTATAACATTCACACATTAAGCCATTCATTGCTACAGAACAATCCCTTTCTATTGGTGGAACAGGGTCTTGGACCAATCAAAATACTTTGACCAACATGACTTGGAACACATCGACAGTACACATAGAGATAGATAGAGGGCGCTCTGCCCATGCAGTTATAGAAACTATCAATGTGAAAAATATAAGTGTGCCCTCTTTCAAACTCTATGACACCACACTAGTCACCTACAACTTTTCTCTAAACAGTAACAGTTAGAGTTAATACAAAAACGTTAGCACAACTTTTAAATAAAGGTTGAAATCTTATTTTTTCCTTATAGGGGAGAGGGAGAGAAAAACGTCTTTGCATTTTTTTGTGCACATTGGGAAAGGGGGTTCTACAGTAGTCCATCGAGGAGTGTAGCAGAGCAGCGTAGCAGGGTGGGGGTCGGGGGTGAAATTGGGGTCAGGGGTGATATTTCAAGGGTTGGAGATCGGAGTTCTTTCAGGGCACAGCTACTTTGAAGGGGCTGCCAGGGACACTGTCATCCCCCCACTTGACGATAACGGTGTAGTTGCCCTTGTCTTTGACAGTGTAGGTGACGTTGTACAGGCGGTTGCCCATGTGTTTAACATACACCTCTTCACAAGGGGTCCTGGGACCGTGCACTCCCACCAGCAACATGTTAGTACCTGGAGGAGGGGAGGGTTAGGAATGGTACTAGAGGTGTGTGTGTGTGTGTGTATGTGTGTGTGTGTTACATGTTTGTGTGTGTATCTATTCCTCGAGTCTGTCCATCTCACCTGCTTTGCTGCAGTCCACATTGAATATATTCTTCTGTCCGACCAGAGCCTTGGTGAGCCCGCCGCCTCGACACACCACCTTGCTGGCGTCTGAGGTCAGTTTGGAGGAGGAGGAGGACAAGGAACTGTACGCTCCTGCCACCTTGGACGTCTTAGTGACCGTCTCTACCAGGACCGAGGACGTCTCGTGAAGGCTGTGACCACCAGACAGACGGGTACCTGAGGGAGGGAGGGAGAGCTGCAGTCACGACTCAAATCAGACATTACATAACCTAACACTTCCCCTCCTCAGTACAGACAAGAGCACCATGGATGGGGGTTTCTTATGAGAGGGTGGGAGGCTACTTAGAACAACACTGCCAACCTGTAGGCTACTGTATTCCCCATCTCAACATATTCATACAGCATAGATTCCTCATACTCGGAGGGATTCTTTGTAACTTCACAAAAACACATCTAGCCTTATTTTCTCCATTTTGGAGACTTTTAACTTTTCAGAGTGTCTCGTTTTATACCAAAAACCTCAAACATCCTTTTCATCAAGCTCTGGCAGCCAAGCTGCACACACACGTCACACACCGAACACACACCTGTCACTTTGGCTTTGAAGGGGCTGCCCACTATATGGTTGGGTCCTCCATATTTGATGTTGATGAGATAGTTGCCAGGGGCCATGGGTGTGTAGATGACCTTGTAGCCATCGGGGCACTCAGAACAGTCCATCTTGACCTTAGAGGGACCGTCGATGGTCACAGACAGGGAACCCGACCCTGCATTACAGGTGTTCACTACAAACTCTGAGGCTACACCTAGAGGGAGAGAGAAAGACTACATGGTGAGGAGACCTAGCATTCATAATACATCATTTTAAGACAGCGTCATAACAGGCAAAACGGGTTGAAATGACGTCACTACAACCAATGATGAATATACTGTATGTATATTAATCATTGATGACAGACCCCACAGATCCCCAAAAAGTTATACAGCTGCACCATCGAGAGCATCCTGACTGGTTGCATCACCGCCTTGTATAGCAACTGCTCGGCCTCTGACCGCAAGGCACTACAGAGGGTAGTGCGTAGGGCTCAGTACATCACTGGGGCCAAGCTTCCTGCCATCCAGGACCTCTATACCAGGCGGTGTCAGAGGAAGGCCCTAAAAATTGTCAAAGACTCCAGCCACCCTAGTCATAGACTGTTCTCTCTGCTACCGCACGGCAAGGGGTACCGGAGCGGCAAGTCTAGCTCCAAAAGGCTTCTTAACAGCTTCTACCCTCAAGCCATAAGACTCCTGAACAGCTAATCAAATGTCTACCCCCACCCCCTCTTTTTACGCTGCTGCTACTCTCTGTTTATTATCTATGCATAGTCACTTTATCTCTACACACATGTACATATTACTTCAATTACCTCAACTAACCTGTGCCCCCGCACATTGACTCTGTACCGGTACCCCTGTTTATAGCCTCGCTACTGTTATTTTACTGCTGCTCTTTAATTATTTGCTATTTGACTATTTGTTTTATTTTTACTTATCTATTTTTTACTTAACACTTATTTTTCTTAAAACTACATTGTTGGTTAAGGGCTTGTAAGTAAGCATTTCACTGTAAGGTCTACACCTGTTGTATTCGGCGCATGTGACAAATAACATTTGATTTGATTTGATTTATTACATGTGTTGTCAGTAGCAGAGGGTCTGTGTACAGCGGGAGTAAGAAGATAAGGAGAAGATATGTACCTGTGGATCCTCCATCCAGTCCAGGCCCATATGCTGTCACCATGCCTGGGTCTCCAGCCTGTCCTGCCTCCCCCACCCTCACGTTGAACGGACTACCAGGGATGTGGCTGCCATTGAACTTGACGTCGATGGAGTGCACGCCATTCTCACGGGGAATGAAGCGGATTGCGTTCTTGTCTGGGGAATAGGAGTGATTTAGATATATTAAATACATATAATGGTAATGGTATAAAGTTCATGTTTTGTTTTACAGCCAACTGTTCAACATTAAGTAACACATTTGTCCCCATCTCTCCCATTTAATTTTGGTTAGTGGTGGCTGTAGTTAGCTGAAGGTAGGAGTAGTGAATTACAGTCTCTCCTGGCCCATAGACTACTTTCAGAGTAAGGAACCATATAACTGTGATGTCTAATACCAAACCTATCCTTCTATCTTACCACTGTCCAGCTCTGTGACGTAGCACTCCTCTGCTGAGCCGGAGGGGGTGTGGACCTTAGCATCGACCACGCCCCTTGCCCCGTTACGCTGCACAGCGAACGACGCTTCCTGGTTCACCTTTAGGTCCTTCTCCTGAGGGGAGGAGGGGAGGAGGAAGGAAAAACAGGGTCAGGATCTGGTAAAGCTCTGTTAGCTTGTCTTGTGTGTGTAGAATGTGTTTGTGGGACTGTGACTCATCTTGTATATGAATAACAATAAGGAGATAAGTAGAGAGATTCCCGGGATGAGTAAGAGGGAGAAGGTGTGCATGTCTGTCCCATTGGGGGGTGATGAGCAATACTGTCAGCCATGAGTAAGACCCCACATATTAGAAGAGGGACAGTTGATCCTTCTCATCCCTCTCACCATTAAACAACAACAACACAATAAAATAGCCTTGGTTACTGCTACAGCCCACGCCTCCAGTTACACTTCCAAGGACAAACAAAGCCCGACCAACAAGCAACTATTGTTATGCTAAATGATGGCCTTGTGAGGAGTGTTCTAACACAATAAGTAATTCTGTGATTCTGTTTGTGTGTTTGTGTGTGTGTGTGTGCGTGTGTGTTGGTGTGTGTGTTCCTACCTGCAGGCTGGTGACAGTGAGTCGGCATGCCTCGTCAGACAGCGTTGCTATGGGAACAACAAAGGGGCTGTCTGGGATGTGCTCGTTGTTGAACTTGATTGACACTTCATAGTCACCTGAGGGCACACAGCGGAACCAGGGAGTTAGAGACCAAAAGAACAGTGATCAGATTATTGAAATGTAGGAGAAGGAAAGGAGAAAAACACGGTGTAAATGACAAAAAAATATTTCAGTATAGTATTATCCAATCAATAGCTGTCATTGTCTCTGCTGAATATGAGAGCTTATCTGTTTCATTGATAAGCTGTGGGAAAGACTGACGCCTTGTAGTCGGTGTGTTTGTTTCTTGCTGTGTCCTCGTCCCTCTAACTGGGGACAACTGCTATGTAGCTTCTTAGAGCACCTACTGCCTAGTCTACTGCTATGTAGCTTCTTAGAGCACCTACTGCCTAGTCTACTGCTATGGAGCTTCTTAGAGCACCTACTGCCTAGTCTACTGCTATGTAGCTTCTTAGAGCACCTACTGCCTAGTCTACTGCTATGTAGCTTCTTAGTGCTATGTAGCTTCTTAGAGCAGTATTTGGACAGTGACACATTTTTTGTTGTTTTGGCTCTGTACTCCAGGACTTTGGATTTGAAATGATACAATGTGGGTGAACCATTTAGAAATTACAGCACTTTATGTACATGTTCCCCCCATTTTAAGGAACCAAAAGTATTTGGACGTTCACTTATGTGTGTAGTCAAAAGTTTAGTATTTGGTCCCATATTACTAACACCCAATGACTACATCAAGCTTGTGACTCTACAAACTTGTTAGTTCCATTTGTAGTTTGTTTTGGTTTGTTTCAGATTATTTTGTGCCCAATAGAAATGAATGGTAAATAATGTACTGTTTCACTTTGGAGTCACTTTTATTGTAAATAAGAATATAATATGTTTCTAGACACTTCTACATTAATGTGGATGCTACCATGATTACGGATAATCCTGAATGAATCGTCAATAAGGATGAGTGAGAAAGTTACAGAGGCACGAAGATCATACCCCCAAGACATGCTAACCTCTCACCATTACAATAACAGGGGAGGTTATCATTTTTGTGGGGTATGATATTTATGTCTCTGTAACTTTCTCACTCATTATTATTCACAATTCATTCAGGATTATCCGTAATTATGGTAGCATCCACATTAATGTAGAAATGTTCAGAAACATATTCTATTCTTATTTACAATTAAAATGACTCTAAAATGACACAATACATTATTTACCATTAATTTATATTGGGAACAAAATCATCTGAAACACAACCAAAACAAACTGCAAATGCATCCAACAAATGTGTAGAGCCACAAGCTTGATGGAGTCATTGCTTGCTAGGAATATGTGACCAAATACTAAGCTTTTGACTACTTTAATACATACTTTACTTTTACCAAATACTTTAGGTTGCCTAAAAAGTGCTGTAATTTCTAAACAGTTTCCCCGATATGGATGAAAATACCCTCTAATTAAAGCTGACAGGCTGCACTTTAACCCCATTGTCAATGTATAATTTGCAAGTACTGGAGTACAGAGCCCCCAAAAAAAAAACCAAAAAAAAAAAGTGTCACTGTCCAAATACTTTGCTCAATTGTTGGTCCTTGGAGCTGGATGGGGTTTTTGTACCCTATCTCACCTGGATCCTGTACGATGTAGACCACCCCACAGGATCCATCCTTCCTGTCTTCAAAGGAGATCTCAGCCTTACTGGGCCCTTCTACAGCGATGGACAGACCGCCTGCACCGGCCTCCCGCGTCCAGATACTAAACTCAGCTACGGGGAGGGAGGGAGGGAGGGCGAGAGAGAGAGAGGGGGAGAGAGAGAGAGAGAGAGAGAGAGAGGGAAAGACAGAGAGAGAGAGAGAGACGGGTTGAAACCTGGTTCAACTAAAGTAGGTAAAAAATTACTTATTGAAAGTAAAACATTCTTCAAAATATATGTGCTATATGCAAAATCAGTGCTAGTTAGTGTAAAGGAAAGGACATGTACAACAGTTAAGTGTTATTTTTTCAGAGACAGAGAAGGTCAGGTCAGGCTACTTACTTGGTGCTCCTGCCACTCCTCTTTCCAGCCCAGTGCCTCCGGCCCGAACCTTGTGGGACCCTCCTTCTCCCAGGGGTCCCACTGTAAACTGGAAGGGACTACCGGGGACATGCTGCCCGCTGTACTTCACATTGACCGTGTGGGCCCCCATCTCCTGGGGCACGAAGCGGACACTGTAGGTGCTGTCCCCTCCATCTATGATCTCTGCCTGTTCTGTTTTACCACCAGGGCTGGTCACCTGGGCCGTCATACTACCGTGGGTAGCGGTCTCACCTAGAGGAGGGATGAGCAAGGGATAGGGGGGGTCAGACTGGCTTTTTACATTTTAGTAATTTAGCACACACTCTTATCCAGAGCAACTTACAATCAGTGCATTCAACTAAAGTACACTAGAACCTAAAAGGGTTCTTCGGCTGTCCGTAAAGGAGAACCCTTTGAAGAACCCTTTTTGGTTCAAGATAGAACCCTTTTGGGTTCCATGTAGAACCCTTTCCACAGAGAGTTCTACATGGAACCCAAAAGGGTTCTCCTCTGGGGACAGCCGAATAACCCTTTTGTAATCCTTTTTTTTTTAAGAGTGTAGGTAAAACAACCACATATCGATTATGACATTGAAAGTAAAACCTTGTTCAATATAGCCCCTATCTGTAAAATCAATAAAAGAAAAACAAGTACAACAGTTGAGTGTTAGTAAATTAGTATTTTTTTCTTCATTCATTCTCACCTGGTGTGGCTGTAGCGGGTATCCCAGCAAAGCTAGCCAGACTCTCTCTGCCCAGGAACTCTCCAAAAACATCTCTGAATGGACTGGCTCCTCCTGGTCCTCCCATCTGGGTGCTCTCCTCTACCCTCACCTCCCTCTTCGTCTCGCCGCCCCGCATTTTGCTGATCTCTGTGCGCTCCGTGCGCGTGTACGTGTGGCTGCTGCGTGTGAATGTGCGAGTCATCCTCTCCTGGGCTGACACCATCTGGAACCAGTTTCCTATTGGTGGAGAGAAAGCAGGAATGGTTAGTGCTTGGCTAGTCTTAGATGCCAGCTATACTTGAAGACTCATGCTAGCTAGCTTAGCTTTTAAGCTAGCTAGCGAAAGCTGTATGAAAGTTGATTGAGAGTCGAGTGATAGGGGTAACATTAATGTGGGGTACTTCAGCACCATGAGAATAATACTTGACCACATTGTGACCATGTATAAAATAAAAATCAAATCAAATTTTCTTTGTCACATGCTTCGTAAACAACAGGTGTAAACTAACTGTGAAATGCTTACTCACGGGTCCTTTTTCAGCAATGCAGAGTTAAAGATAAAAAAAATTACAAAAAAATTGAAATAGTGACAAGAGGAATAAATACACAGAGAATAACAATGAGTAAAAATAACCTTTTTTTTGTCATTTAGCAGACGCTCTTATCCAGAGCGACTTACAGGGGCAATTAGGGTTAAGTGCCTTGCTCAAGGACACATCGACAAATTTTTCACCTAGTTGGCTCGGGGATTAGAACCAGCGACCTTTCGGTTACTGGAACAACGCTCTTAACCACTAAGCTACCTGCCGCCCCATGGTTGGTATACAGGGAGTACCAGTACCGAGTTGATGTTCAGGGGTACGAGGTAATTGAGTTAGCTATGTACATATAGGTAGGGTTAAAGTGACTAGGCAACAGGATAGATAAGAGACAGTAGCAGCAGCGGGTAGCCATTTGATTAGCTATTTTGCAGTCTTGTTTGTTTAGCAGTCTTATGGCTTGGGGGTAAAAGCTGTTCCTGTTGGTTCCAGACTTGGTGCACTGGTACCATTTGCCGTGCGGTAGCAGAGAGAACAGTCTATGGCTTGGGTGGCTGGAGTCTTTGACAATTTTTGACACCACCTGGCTCCTGAGTGGCGCAGCGGTCTAAGGCACTGCATCTCAGTGCTTGAGTCGTCACTACAGACCCCCTGGTTCGATTCCAGGCTGTATCACAACCGGCCGTGACTGGGAGTCCCATAGGGCGGTGTAGGCCGTCATTGTAAATAAGAATTTGTTCTTAACTGACTTGTCTAGTTAAATAAAGGTAAAATTAAAAATATAAATAAAATAGAGGTCCTAGATGGCAGGGAGCTTGGCCCCAGTGATGCACTGGGCTATACCCACCACCCTCTGTAGCAGTTGCCGTACCAAGTGGTGATGCAGCCAGTCAATTGTGGTCCTCTGTAGCTCAGCTGGTAGAGCACGGCGCTTGTAACGCCAAGGTAGTGGGTTCGATCCCCGGGACCACCCATACACAAAAAAATTTATGCACGCATGACTGTAAGTCGCTTTGGATAAAAGCGTCTGCTAAATGGCATATTATTATTATATTATAAGATGCTCTCAGTGGTGCAGCTGTAGAACTCTTTGAGGATCTGAGGGCCCATGCCAAATATTTTCAGCCTGCTGAGAGGGAAGAGGCGTTGTCGTGCCATCTTCACAACTGTGTCGGTGTGTGTGGACCATATTAATTCCTTAGTGATTTGGACACCGAGAAACTTGAAGCTCTCAACCCACTCCACTTCAGCCCCATCGATGTGGATGGGGGCGTGCTTGCTCCTCCGTTTCCTGTAGTCCATGATCAGCTCTTTTGTCTTGCTAACGTAGAGTGAGAAGTTGTTGTTCTGGCACCACACTGCCACTGCCAGGTCTCTGACCTCCTCCCTATAGGCTGCCTCATCATTGTTGATGATCAGTGCTACCACCGGCGTGTAATCTGCAAACTTGATGATGGTATTGTAGTCGTGCATGGCCATGCAGTCATTGGTGAACAGGGAGTACAGGAGGGGACTAAGCACACACCCCTGAGGGACCCCCGTGTTGATGGTCAGCATGGCGGATGCATGTTGCCAACCCTCACCGCCTGGGGGGCGGCCCGTCAGGAAGTCCAGCATCCAGTTGCAGAGGGAGGTGTTCAGTCCTAGGGTCCTGAGCTTGGTGATGAGCTTGGAGGGGACTATGGTGTTTAATGCTGAGCTGTAGTCAATGAACAGCATTCTTACATTTCATGGCTATATGTGTGAGTGTTACGGGGTGATAATCATTTAGGCAGATTACCTTGGCGTTCTTGGGCACGGGGACTATGGTGTTCTGCTTGAAACAAGTTGGTATTACAGACCGGGTCAGGGATAGGTTGAAAATGTCAGTGAAGACACTTGCCAGCTGGTCAGTGCATGCTCTAAGTACGCGGCCTGGTATTCTGTCTGTCCCCGCGGTCTTGCGAATGTCAACCTGTTTAAAGGTCTTACTCACATCGGCTATGGAGAGAGAGATCACACAGTTGTCTGGAACAGTTGGTGCTCTTATGCATGGCTCAGTGTTGCTTGCCTCGAAGCGAGCATAGAAGGCATTTAGCTAATCTGGTAGGCTTGTGTCGCTGGGCAGCTCACAGCTAAATTTCCTTTTGTAATCCGTGATAGTTTAAAAGCCCTGCCACATCCGTCGAGCATCAGAGCCGGCGTAGTAGGATTCGATCTTAGTCTTGTATTGACGCTTTGCCTATTTGATGGCTCGTCGGAGGTAGTAGCGGGATTCCTTATAAGCGTCCGGATTAGTGTCCCGCGCCTTGAAAGTGGCAGCTCTAGCCTTTAGCTCAGTGCGGATGTTGCCTGTAATCCATGGCTTCTGGTTCGGGTATGTACGTACTGTACGGTCACTGTGGGGACTATGTCGTCGATGCACTTATTAATAAAGCCGGTGACTGATGTGGTAAACTCCTCCATGTTATCGGATGTATCCCGGAAGATATTCCAATCTGTGCTGGCGAAACAATCCTGTAGCTTAGCATCCGCTTCATCAGACCACTTCCATATTGAGCGCGTCACTCGTACTTCCTGTTTGAGTTTTTGCTTGTAAGCAGGAAGCAGGAGAATATAGTTATGGTCTGATTATGGTTTCTGTGTGTGGAATAAAGGTGATCTAGAGTTGTCACCTCTAGTTGCACAGGTGACATGCTGGTAAAAATGAGGTAAAATTGATTTCAGTTTCCCTGCATTAAAATCACCGGCCACTAGGAGCGCTGCCTCTGGATGTGCATTTTCTTGTTTGCTTATGGCCCTATACAGCTCGTTGAATGTGGTCTTAGTGCCAGCATCGGTTTGTGGTGGTAAATAGACAGCTACGAAACATATAGATGAAAACACTTTTTTCTTTTTTTGTTTGTTTAGGGGGTAGATCAGCTTTAATATTGCAGATAGATTGTAACTTCCATCAATGTAATTGTCTGCATCACTTCCAATCCCCCATATGTTTTTTTCCCTCGCAAATATATATATACATACATACATACATACATACATACATACATACATACATACATACATACATACATAACAGGAGGGCTTCTTAAAGAAAAACTAACAGGTCTGTGAGAGTCGGAATTCTTACTGGTTGGTAGGTGATCAAATACTTATGTCATGCAATAAAATGCAAATTAATTACTAAAAAATCATACAATGTGATTTTCTGGATTTTTGTTTTAGATTCCGTCTCTCACAGTTGAAGTGTACCTATGATAAAAATTACAGACCTCTACATGCTTTGTAAGTAGGAAAACCTGCAAAATCGGCAGTGTATCAAATACTTGTTCTCCCCACTGTATATACATTTTATGGACACAGTCAATTTTACAATAATTCTATTTTGTTTGTTTTTACTCCTGAACTTCCTCTACCCTCAACCTCTCCGATCCTTTTCATGATGTCCATCCGGTTTGCTTCTATATGCCATACCATATCGTTCTATAGATGGAACCTCTTGGTAAATAGTACTGTCTGTAGCTTATCATGAGGTATTCTAATTCAGGTGAGCAAAAACCAGAGACTTCCTTAACATTAGATATCGCGCACCAGGCTGTGCTCACCAGGGATTTTGAGGTTGAGGCCACAGGCGCTGCCTACAGAGGCGATGGAGGGGGCAGTTCTCTTCCTGGTGATGCTCTCCTTCATCCTTCCTTCTCCTGTCACCTTCACTGTGAAAGGACTTCCTGTAGGGGCAGAGGATCAGCCAATGAGAGGTCTGAAACCGGAATTGGTGCAACAACAAAAAAATGACAGGTAACAGTGACTGACAATGTTGTTCGATAATGAAATGCAATCTCACCTAAACCAAGTTAATTTACTAATTTCACACATTTTTCATAAAATCATATTTACATTTACAGAACTGAAGTAAGACAAAGAAACACTAACCTGGGATGTGCTTGTCAGAGAACTTGATGTTGATGATGTAGTTGCCTGGCTCTGTGGGGCAGTAACTGACTCTGCACGTCCCATCCTCCACATCCTCACAGTTAATATCCACTTTACTCTGACCCTCGATCGACAACCCCAGACCACCATAACCTGAGAAAGAGAGTGAGGAGAGGGGGGGGGCAGAAAGAGCTAAAGATGTAAGGCAATGGGTGTATCTGTCTATGAACTTTAGCAGATATGGGTTAGATTAGCTTAAAGGAAAGATACACCCATTTTGAATGTTGATGCAAAACTCGTCATCCCGGCTGTATCTCTGCCTGCTTGAACATCGAATAGCTCAGATACACCTGAACACTTGAAATGACCCTGGGAATCGACAGAACATCGCTCAGAGATGCACAAAAACTATGACATTCAAAATGGGTGAATCTTTCCTTTAATATGGCTAACATGCTCCTACAGCCTTACCGGCATTCCTAGTGTCCACAAAGAACTCAGCCATTTCGAAGGTGTGGGCCTCCACCAGTCCTTTACCAAAAGCCTTGACCCTATTGGCCTCGCCAATCTCTGACTGGCCAACCTGGATCTTGAAAGGGCTGTTGGTCACGTGCTTACCGCTCTTCTTCACGCTCACCTCGTGCTCTCCCACCTCCTTAGGGGTGAAGGAGATACCTGCGGATGGAGGGATGGAGGAAAGGAGTGTGTAAGTAGATATTGGAACAGAGTATTTAAACAGGGATTAGTTAAAGGATTCACACATTCTGACATTGCTGTCATCGTTTTATGCTTCCAGAAAGTTGAACTCAGTGCTCTCTGTCCGTCTGTCGAGAGTCCCAAGACTGATGGTTCGCACGGCGAGAAAGGTTACTTTGCTTCAGAGTAAGGAAACCAAACCATTTATTCTACCCACCAGAGCCATGTTATTGAAAATCACAGCCTCATGCCAGGTTAGTGGGTAGTATCTCACCTATGTGTCTGTTGGGAAGTCTCTTGAGCAAACAGGGCTCTTCATTGCCTGATGGAGCTCTGATACTAGCCGTCAGCAGGCTCAGGTCAGACTCTGTGATCTTCAGTGACAAGTCTGCTGCTGTCCCCACGTTGAGCTGGGACGTCCTGATAGAGTCATCACCTGGATAGAGAGAAATGGAAAATAGATTGACAAACCATTTATTAACATTTACTAACTACATAACATTTATAAACCATTTACAAACCATTTACTAACCATTAACTAATAATTTACTAACATGGACAAACAATTACTAACATTCACTCACAATGACTGACCATTTACTTACACTTACAAATAATTTGCTAACCCTTTACTAACCATCCCAAATATAATTTTATGTAGCGCCCTAAAACACATATGATTTATCAATGTACCAATGATTTCACTGCGAAAGTATGAGTGGTATTGTGGCTGTATGTGGGTACACCCCTGAGTGTTCTGGTCCAGACCCACTCACCAGTGATTTTAGCAGTGAAGGGGCTGCCGGGTATGTGTTTGTTGTCAAACTTGACGATGATCTTGTAGTCTCCTGGTGAGGTGGGCAGGTAGGATACAATACAGGTTCCACCCTTATTGTCTTTACAGGTGATCTCTGCCTTAGAAGGACCCTCCACTGCCAGGGACAGACCACCTGTAGGGGTGGTAGGAGGGAGAGAGAGTGAGTGAGTGAGTGAGTGAGTGAGTGAGTGAGTGAGTGAGAGAGAGTGAGAGAGAGAGAGAGAGAGAGAGAGAGAGAGAGAGAGAGAGAGAGAGAGAGAGAGAGAGAGAGAGAGAGAGAGAGAGAGAGAGAGAGAGAGAGATGGGGTTTTACTCAACTGTCTACATAGGATTAGATGGAGAAATGTTTTCCCGTCATTGTTGACAGAGAGGGAAAAATACAAGTCAATACTAAAAAGTATTAACTGTGTTACAAAAGTATTGGTTGAAATAAGAATAAAGAATTGCATAAATAGTTATTGGAAGTACCTTCTCCAACGTTATTGGTGACCACGGTGAAAGTGGCAGGTTTGTTGACGGTGCCGTGACAGAGACCAGGGCCGTACGCTGTCACCAGACCACTGTTCATAGCATCCACATAGAACTGGAGGGGGCTTCCTGTGAGGGGGAGAGAGATAATGGAGGAATGGACAGACAGAAAAAAGTTTGTTCAATGTTCATCAATGTTTATTTAACGTTCATATACGTAAATATGCCTGTTTAAAAACCTGAGCTGAAAAAATTTGTAGAAATATGAACATAAGAAAGTCTCTTAATTGAGCATAACTGCTTACATTGAGTCTGGGTTTAGTTTGAAGACAGGCTAACACAAGGTGTTTTCTCCTCTGGTTTTGACAGACAGAAGTGTACTGTACCTGGGATGTGGTTTCCTTCATACTTGATGTCCATCTCGTGCAGACCCTTCTCAGTAGGGTTGAATTTAACTGTGATGGTCCCATCCTTGTTGTCTGTGATGTGGGGGTGGGCCGTCTTACCGGAGGGCATACGCACCTCACCTGGAAATTACAGGAAAGGGAAGTGAGTGTGTCATTGTGTCTGAAGCAGTAAGATTATCTACAGGTACAGTTGAAGTCGGAAGTTTACATACACTTAGGTTGGAGTCATTAAAACTAGTTTTTCAACCACTCCACAAATTTCTTGTTAACAAACTATAGTTTTGGCAAGTCGGTTAGGACATCTACTTTGTGCATGACACAAGTAATTTTTCCAACAATTGTTTACAGACAGATTATTTCACTTATAATTCACTGTATCACAATTCCAGTGGGTCAGAAATGTACATACACTAAGTTGACTGTGCCTTTAAACAGCTTGGAAAATTCCAGAAAATGATGTCATGGCTTTAGAAGCTTCTGATAGGCTAATTGACATCATTTGAGTCAATTGGTGGTGTACCTGTGGATGTATTTCAAGGCCTACCTTCAAACTCAGTGCCTCTTTGCTTGACATCATTGGAAAATCAAAAGAAATCAGCCAAGACCTCAGAAAAAACAATTGTAAACCTCCACCAGTCTGGTTCATCCTTGGGACCAGACTACGGTTTACAACTGCACATGGGGACAAAGATCGTACTTTTGGAGAAATGTCCTCTGGTCTGATGAGACAATGATAGAACTGTTTGGCCATAATGACCATTGTTATGTTTGGAGGAAAAAGGGGGACTTGCAAGCCGAAGAACACCATCCCAACCGTGAAGCACGGGGGTGGCAGCATCATGCTGTGGGGGTGCTTTGCTGCAGGAGGGACTGGTGCACTTCACAAAATAGATGGCATCATGAGGAAGGAAAATTATGTGGATATATTGAAGCAACATCTCAAGACATCAGTCAGGAAGTTAAAGCTTGGTCGCAAATGGGTCTTCCAAATGGACAATGAGCCCAAGCATACTTCCAAAGTTGTGGCAAAATGGCTTAAGGACAACAAAGTCAAGGTATTAGAGTGGCCATCACAAAGCCCTGACCTCAATCCTATAGAAAATGTGTGGGCAGAACTGAAAAAGCGTGCGCAAGCAAGGAGGCCTACAAACCTGACTCAGTTATACCAGCTGTGTCAGGATGTGGGAAGCTTGTGGATGACTACCCGAAACGTTTGACCCAAGTTATCAATTTAAAGGCAATGCTACCACATACTAATTGAGTGTATGTAAACTTCTGACCCACTGGGAATGTGATGAAAGAAATAAAAGCTGAAATAAATCATTCTCTCTACTATTATTCTGACATTTCACATTCTTAAAATAAAGTGGTGATCCTAACTGACCTAAGACAGGGAATTTTTACTAGGATTAATTGTCAGGAATTGTGAAAAACTGAGTTTAAATGTATTTGGCTAAGATGTAAACTTCTGACTTCAACTGTACCTGTGTACTGTTTTATGTGTTAATGAGTGTCTGTTAGGATGACCAAATTCTGTAAAGTTTCCCACATTTCCAAGGTTTCCCCCAAATCCCGGATGGAGATTTCCTGGAATCATGAAGGAATTTTTGCATCCTTGCATAAGCAGAGAGGGAATCCTTTAACTGTTTTTTTGGGGGAAAACCTGGGAAATTTGGAAAATATTCCGGAAAAGTCCCTGTACCTGTGATCGGTCCCTGCTGTACGGTGAATGGGATGACCAGGTTGAGAGGGCGGAACTGATCCATGCCTTTCCTATGGACAACGGGCTCCTTTGTTGCCTAAAAGGGCAAATAAAGAAATATGATGGTCAGCAAAAATATAATATCATACATGTATGAGTAACTATAGCAAGCTATGTCTATACAAAGTACAAATTGAACTTTAATGCAGCCTTTTTGAGTCAGTTAAAATGTTGTTACACCCTTATAAGACATTATAAAGATTCATACATGATAAATGCAAGTTATAAAACATTAAGTGAAGGATTACCCAATGTTAGTTTTGTCCCCCAGAATGCTCCACACCACTCTCTCACCAGACCCCCCTTTTCTATCTCTGACTCTATTAATAGCTACTTTATTGAGGAAAAATGTATTTCTATGCCTGTTATACAGTTGAAGTCGGAAGTTTACATACACCTTAGCCAAATACATTTAAACTCAGTTTTTCACAATTCCTGACATTTAATCCTAGTAAAAATTACCTGTATTAGGTCAGTTAGGATCACCACTTTATTTTAAGAATGTGAAATGTCAGAATAATAGTAGAGAGAATGATTTATTTCAGCTTTTATTTCTTTTATCACATTCCCAGTGGGTCAGAAGTTTACATACACTCAATTAGTATTTGGTAGCATTGCCTTTAAATTGTTTAACTTGAGTCAAACGTTTCGGGTAGCCTTCCACAAGCTTCCCACAATAAGTTGGGTGAATTTTGGCCCATTCCTCCTGACAAAGCTGGTGTAACTGAGTCAGGTTTGTAGGCCTCCTTGCTCGCACACGCCTTTTCAGTTCTGCCCACATATTTTCTATAGGATTGAGGTCAGGGCTTTGTGATGGCCACTCCAATACCTTGACTTTGTTGTCCTTAAGCCATTTTCCCACAACTTTGGAAGTATGCTTGGGGTCATTGTCCATTTGGAAGACCCATTTGTGACCAAGCTTTAACTTCCTGACTGATGTCTTGAGATGTTGCTTCAATATATCCACATAATTTTCCTTCCTCATGATGCCATCTATTTTGTGAAGTGCACCATCCCTCCTGCAGCAAAGCACCCCCACAGCATGATGCTGCCACCCCCGTGCTTCACGGTTTGGATGGTGTTCTTCGGCTTGCAAGCGCCCCTTTTTCCTCCAAACATAACGATGGTCATTATGGCCAAACAGTTCTATTTTTGTTTAATCGGACAAGAGGACATTTCTCCAAAAAGTACGATCTTTGTCCCCATGTGCAGTTGCAAACCGTAGTCTGGCTTTTTTATGGCGGTTTTGGAGCAGTGGCTTCTTTCTTGCTGAGCGGCCTTTCAGGTTATGCTGATATAGGACTCGTTTTACTGTGGATATAGATACTTTTGTACCTGTTTCCTCCAGCATCTTCACAAGGTCCTTTGCTGTTGTTCTGGGATTGATTTGCACTTTTCGCACCAAAGTCCGTTCATCTCTAGGAGACAGAACGCGTCTCCTTCCTGAGCGGTATGACGGCTGCGTGGTCCCATGGTGTTTATACTTGCATACTATTGTTTGTACAGATGAACATGGTACCTTCAGGCGTTTGGAAATTGATCCCAAGGATGAACCAGACTGGTGGAGGTCTACAATATATTTTTTGAGGTCTTGGCTGATTTCTTTAGATTTTCCCATGATGTCAAGCAAAGAGACACTGAGTTTGAAGGTAGGTCTTGAAATACATCCACAGGTACACCTGTAAACTTCTGACCCACTGGAATTGTGATACAGTGAATTATAAGTGAAATAATCTGTCTGTAAACAATTGTTGGAAAAATTACTTGTGTCATGCACAAAGTAGATGTCCTAACCGACTTGCCAAATCTATAGTTTGTTAACAAGAGATTTGTGGAGTGGTTGAAAAATGAGTTTTAATGACTCCAACCTAAGTGTATGTAAACTTCCGACTTCAACTGTATGTGGTTGTCCCACCTAGCTATCTTAAGATGAATGCACTAACTGTAAATCGCTCTGGATAAGAGCGTCTGCTAAATGACTAAAATGTAAATGTAAAACAAAATGAGTATCTTACCTAGTTATTTTCAGACGATCTCATTTATTTTATTTTGTAACTTTGCCAACTATGTGTGTATTTTCTATCCCAGTTCGCTCCTCTCCCTGTAGACTTTCTAATTGAGTGTACCCTGTGCGCACAACCGATGTGGAATTCCTGGTCTCTGGCAGCGTTTAGAACTGACGATTTGCAGTCCCTTGACTTTTCCGCCCTGCTGGAGACATGGATCACCCCAGACAACACTAGCTGCTCTCTCTTCATCTGACTACGTTTTCTTTCTTAGTCCGAGAGCATCTGGTCGTCGCGGTGGTGGCACAGGGCTACTCATTTCTCCTAATTGGAGATTATCTCTTTTCTCCCTCTCTCACCTGTCCATCTCCTCATTTGATTTCCATGCTGTAACTGTCACTTGCCCACTCAAGCTTAACATTGTTGTGATCTATCGCCCACCAGGTGCCCTTAGAGAGTTATTCAATGAGCATGACACCTTGATAAGCTAATTTCCTGAAGATGGCTCACCGCTCTTCGTACTTGGTGACTTCAACCTTCCGACGTCTGCCTTCGATTCATTCTTTCCAACTCTCTCTTTCCCCTCCTTGCCTTTTTCGACCTCACCCTTTCCCAGTCTTCTCCCACTCACAAGGCAGGCAATACGCTTGACCTCATCATTACTAGAGGCTGTTTGCTTACTAATCTCACTGCAACCCAGCTCCTTTCCTGTCTCCCTTTCCTCCTAACCTAGCCACTCAGCCCCTAGACAGATGGTCTTTCGCCGTCGCAATCTTCGCTCTCTCTCCCACTACTCTCTCCTCTTCTATCCTATCATCTCTCCCTTCTGCTAAATCCTTCTCCCTCCTGTCTCCTGATTCTGCCTCTACAACCCTAGTCTCCTCCATTTCCGCATCCTATGACTTGCACTGTCCCCTTTCCTCCCGGCCAGCTCGGCCATCCCCTCCTGCTCCGTGGCTGAGTGACTCATTGCAAGCTTAAAGAACAGGGTGTGGGCAGCTGAACAAAATTGTAGGAAAACTAAAATTCCAGAGGACCTATCATCCTTCCACTACCTCCTATCTACCTTCTCTTCCTCTGTATCCGCTGTTAAAGCCACTTTCTTTCACTCTAAATTTACCCTAGGAAACTATTTTCCACCTTCTCATCCCTCCTTAATTATCCACCTCCTCACCCTCCGTTACTGCAGACAACTTTGTCAACCACTTTGAAAAGAAGGTTGACGACATCCGCTCCTCATTCACTCAGCCTATTGAGTCCACTGGTCCCACACACAGAACTACCCTACTTCTTGACCTCTTTCTCCCCTCTCTCTCCAGATGAAATCCTGCGACTAGTGAGGTCCAGCCGCCCGACAACCTGCCCGCTCGACCCCACCCCCTCCTCCCTTTTCCAGACCATCTCTGGAGACCTTCTCCCATTCCTCACTTCACTCATCAACTCATCCCTGACCACTGGCTGCATCCCCTCTGACTTCAAAATGGCCCGAGTCGCTCCCCTCCTTAAGAAACCAACACTCGACTCCTTTGACATCAAAAACTTTCCAAAATACTTGAGCGTGCTGTCTCTGACCAACTCTCTCACTATCGCTCTCAGAACGACCTTCTTGACCCTAACCAGTCAGTCTTCAAGACGGGTCACTCAACCGAGACTGCTCTTCTCTGTGTCATGGAGGCTCTCCGCACTACCAAAGCTAAATCTCTATCCTCAGTTCTCATCCTCCTAGATCTATCCACTTTCTTCGACACCTTGAAAGATCAGATCCTCCTCTCCACCCTCTCAGGGCTGGGCGTCTCTGCACACTCTTGGATTGCATCCTACCTGGCAGGCAGCTCCTACCAGGTGACGTGGAGAGGATCTGTGTCTGCACCACATACTCTCACGACTGGTGTCCCCCAGGGCTCGGTTCTAGGCCCTCTCCTCTTCTCTCTATACACCAAGTCACTCAGCTCCGTCATATCCTCACATGGTCTCTCCTATCATCGCTATGCGGATGACACTCAACTACTTTTCTCCTTCCCCCCTTCTGACACTCAGGTGGCGACAGGCATCTCTGCGTGCCTGGCAGATATCTCAGCTTGGATGTCGGCCCACCACCTCAAGCTCAACCTTGACAAGACAAAGCTGCTCTTCTTCCCGGGGAAGGCCTGCCCACTCAAAGACCTCTCCATCACGGTTGACAACTCCTGCTCTTCACAGTCCAAGCTCTTCTCTGTCCTGGCACCCCAATGCTGGAACCAGCTTCCCCCTGAAGCTAGGACAGCAGAGTCCATACCCATATTCTGAAAACCTACCTCTTGAAAGAGTATCTTAAATAATCAGCACCCCCCGTCGCACTCCCCTCCTTTATTGAGGAAAAATTTACTTACTATGACTGTGATATGTGGTTGTCCCAACTAGCTACAGAATCTTAAGATGAATGCACTAACTGTAAGTCGCTCTGGGTAAGAACATCTGCGAAATGACTCAAATGTTCATATGTGCTCAGCGCCACATAAAGTATATATATTAATTAACACACAAATCTATGTTACTAACATGTACTCACCGTAACATGGAAGGGGCTCTTGGGTATGTGCTGTCCTCCGAAGCGGATGGTGATGACATATTTGCCGGGTTCTGGAGCGGTGTAGTAGATGTCGAAGGTTCCATCACGGTTCTCCTGCACATCCATGTCTAGCTCCACCCCCTCTGGGGTCGTGACCGAGCAGGTCACCTTGCCCTTCCCAGCAGCCTTTGCGTCCACAGAGACGATGGCCTCCTCGTGCACCTGCATCTTAGTCAGACCTGATGCCAGGGCATGTCCTCCGATAGACACTGGAAATAAGAAGAGAGAAAATGGTCAGATTATTGAAAATAAATGATAAAAGAGAAGAGAAGGGAAAAGGAGAAGTGTACCAGTGAGCAGACACTTGCTGGCGTCTCCAGTGGGCAGGGCTGAGATGTGGTAGGGAGAGGAGGGGATCTCATCTCCTCCATACTTGATGATGATGGTGTAAGGGCCGGTGGAGTCTGGTACGTAGGACACTGTGTAGGTCCCATCTCTGTTGTCATAGATGGTAGCCTTCTTTGGCTTGCCTTCAGGATCCTACAGGGGGAGAGGATGTTAATGTGTGTGAGGTGTGTGTATGTGTGTGTGGGGGGGGTGTACTCACCAGTATCTGTACAGTGAGCAGTCCCTCTCCTGCGTCGCGGGCATCGATGGTGAACTCCACTGGCAGGCTGGCGGGCACACCTGACTTGTCCAGACCTGGACCGCTGGCACGCACCTTACTGGCATCATGACCAGGCTGAGATCTCACCTTGAATGGACTGTGGATGGAGAGAGAGAGAGAGAGAGCGGGGGAAAAAATACAATAATATTTCATGACCCTAATGAAAATGTATGAATTGCCTACAGAAAAGTAAATGAGGATATTACAGTAAGGGTTTCTGGTAAATCTAGTTTTGTCCAGTCTGTCTCACCTGCGAGGAACCTCCTGGTCTCCGTATTTAACTGACACAGTGTAAGGGCCATCCTGAACTGGGGTGTAATTGACTGTATGTGTACCATCACCATTGTTTTTTACAGCAACAGGCTCTGAACCTATGGGGAAAAGAGGACAGATTAGCTACCTTCAAATAAGTCAGTGTATGCAAACATGCATGTGTATGTGTGTGTGTGTTTATGGGTGTTTTTTATGCTTGAGCGTGTGCATGCGTGAGTAAAGTATGTAGAGTTCCTCTTACCTGATGGTCCTGTGAGATGGACCTCCAGTTTTGCCTGTCCTGCCTGTGTAGCATCCACAGTAAAGATCTGAGGTACGTGGGCTCTGACTCCGTCACCCAACCCTGGGCCTGAACATTTCACCTTACTGGGGTCCACCACGTCCCTCACTGGCACGCGGAACGGACTGCCTGCAGGAGACACACAGAGAGACACAGCGAGGTCACAGAGAGGTCAGCTTTTTTATTAGGATGATAGGGATGAAGGTAATAATAATAATATATTAATAATAATAAATAATAATAATGTAGGAGAGAGAGATATTGAGAAGTATTGGATATTGTGTTTTTATGGTGTTTTTATCGTGAGAGCTCGGGTAAGATTTTCACTGTATTTATTATGCATAGCAAATAAACTTGAAACTTGTATTCTCGTGATGATTCTGCTTCTTCTTCTCCATGCAGTGTGTAAGCGTATGTGTCTGTATGTGCGTATATGTGGGGACTATCAATTATTGGACTATCAATAGTTCCTCCCTGTATTATACTTATGCTAAAATGTTTATTCTATTCTACTGAGCCATTCACTTTATGTTAGTAGTCTTATCTTTTATTATTTATTATTGTTGTTGCATTGTCGTGAAGGAACCTGCAAGTAAGCATTTCGTTGGACGGTGTATACCATGGATGGGCAACTCGTGGGCCGTTCTTTTGTAGACCCGCGGATCAATTTCCCAAAACTACACACACAAAACAAATTATATATACTGAACAAAAATATTAACGCAACATGTAAAGTGTTGGTCCCATGAAACATGAGTTGAAATAAAAGATCCCAGAAATTGGCCATATGCACAAAAAGCTTATTTCGCTCACATTTTGCGCACAAAATTGTTTACATCCCTGTTAGTGAGCATTTCTCCTTTGCCAAGATAATCATCCACCTGACAGGTGTGGCATATCAAGAAGCTGATTAAACAGCATGATATTACACAGGTGCACCTTGTGCTGGGGACAATAAAAGGCCACTCAAAATGTGCAGTTTTGTCACACAACACAATGCCACAGATGTCTCAAGTTTTGAGTGAATGTGCAATTGGCATGCTGACTGCAGGAATGTCCACCAGAGCTGTTGCCAGAAAATGTCATGTTCATTTCTCTACCATAAGCCACCTCCAGCATCGTTTTAGAGAATTTGGCAGTATGTCCAACCAGCCTTACAACCTCAGACCACATGTAACCACGCCAGCCCAGGACCTCCACATCCATCTTCTTCACCTGCGGGATCATCTGAGACCAGCCACCCGATGAAACTGTGGGTTTGCACAACTGAAGAATTTCTGCACAAACTGTCAGTAACCGTCTCAGGGAAGCTGATCCGCGTGCTCGTCGTCCTCACCAGGGTCTTGACCTGACAGCAGTTCGACGTCGTAACCGACTTCAGTGGGCAAATGCTCACCTTCCATGGCCACTGGCACGCTGGAGAAGTGTGCTCTTCACGGATGAATCCCGGTTTCAACTGTACCGGGCAGATAGAAGATATGGCGTCGTTTGGGGAGCGGTTTGCTGTTGTCAACGTTGTGAACAGAGTGCCCCATGGTGGCGGTGGGGTTATGGTATGGGCAGGTATATGCTACAGACAACGAACACAATTGCATTTTATCGATGGCATTTTGAATGCACAGAGATACCGTGACGAGATCCTGAGGCCCATTGTCATGCCTTTCATCCGCTGCCATCACCTCATGTTTCAGCATGAAACGCACGGCCCCATGTCCTAAGGATCTGTACACAATTCCTGGAAGCGTAAAATGTCCCAGTTCTTCCATGGTCTGCATACTCACCAGACATGTCATCCATTGAGCATGTTTGGGATGCTCTGGATCGATGTGTACGACAGCGTGTTTCAGTTCCCACCAATATCCAGCAACTTCGCACAACTATTGAAGAGGAGTCGGACAACATTCCACAGGACACAATCAACAGTTGTCTATGCGAAGGAGATGTGTCGTGCTGCATGAAGCAAATGGTGGTCACACCAGATACTGACTGGTTTTCTGATCCACGCCCCTACTTTTTTTTAAAGGTATCTGTGACCAACAGATGCATATCTGTATTCCCAGTCATGTGAAATCCATAGATTAGGGCCTAATTTATTTATTTCAATTGTCTGATTTCTTTATATGAACAGTGACTCAGTAAAATCTTTTAAATTGTTGCATGTTGCGTTTATACTTTTGTTCAGTGTACTGTATTTATATTTAAAAAATCAGGTGGGGGAACTCAGTCGGGATCTCAACTTAATGTTGAGAGTTAGAATAGTAGAATACACAAGGTGCTATTTTGAAATTTGATTGTGTATCAACAGTTTTTCTATTGTTATGTTAGTCACTGACAGTCACTCAATTTAGCCAATGTCTAGCCAGCTATCTAAACTTGTAGAAATCATGGTAAAATTACAGACCGGGAGGCCCCAAATGATTTAGTTAGTCACTCTCACTCAGATATCATAATCAAAACTACAAACACTTCTCTCCACCCTATGGCAAAATTAGTAGAATTGCAGGAAATTAGCTGTTGAACGGCTAATTATTCTCTCCACCCCATTGCAAAATTAGTAGAATTGCATGAAATTATAAAAAAGAAATAAAAACAATTATATTCTCTGCGCCTCATGGCAACATGAATAGAATTGCAGGAAATTCACTCTAAAATGTTGTTGTTTTTTTTACTTAGGGGCCCCAAAAGGCTATGGCCGGCTTTGACTGCATGTGGGGGTATGGATGTGGGTACATGGATGTGGGTACATGGATGTGGGTACATGGATGTGGGTACATGGATGTGGGTACGCAGACCTGCGAGCTACTGCAGCCCCTCATGATGAGTTCAGATGTTTTGTGGCCCCCACCCCCATCAGTTGCCCATCCTTGATGTATACCATGTGTATCCTGTACATACGACTAATAAAACTTGAACCTTGAACTTGTATGTGTATGAGGCATTACCTGGAATGGGGTGTCCTCCGAAGTTGATGTTGACGTCGTACTCTCCAGGTGTGAAGGGAACATACTCTACGCTGCAGCTGCCATCTTTGTTGTCTTTACAGGTCATTTTAGCCTCTGACGTTCCCTCTATGGTCAGGCCCAGTCCTCCTGTACCAGCACCCCTAGAGAACACAGACAATGTTAAACTTGAATGGTAATTTCACATCAATTGCATTGCTTTCATAGGGAAGGCACAGTCAGAAAGGCTTTCTCATTATTGGAAGAATTTAAAGACATTAGATTTGTGAATGATTTGCCTGTGATCATGTGTTCTTATGTGCTTAACTAGAAAATATGTTTAGAAACATTGTCACCAATAAACCACATGGGAGCATAGATTGCAGCGTGCAGTCTCTTTTTAGCATTTGCTGAACATATTATTTGATACCCAGCACCTGCTCAGAAACATAGGATGTGTGTATGCAATCTTTTCCTTGGCCGTGATTGTACCTTGTCTCGACGGTGAAGCAGTTGGGTTTGTTGATGAGTCCTCCCTCCAGTCCTGGCCCGTAGGCCCTGACCCGGGTGGGGTCACATCCCTCCACCACTGACACCCTGAAAGGACTCTTAGGGACGGCCACCTCGTCATACAGCACCTCAATCAGGTGCATACCTGGAACAGACAGACCAACCAGAGGGTTTCAATATATCACAGTGCTGTGTGTGTGTGCTCTCACTAGACAGATACACATGATTACAGGTGATTTCATGGCAGATATACTGTACATGATTTTGTATGATGGCCAAGCTGGTTTTACTGTGCAGGGCAATTAAGTTATATATATCAAAGACACAGTCAGAGCTTTTTGTGCAGGGCTTCTTCTATTAATACCTCCAGCTAGCCATTACTCCTGTATCTGAGAGAAGAGGCTCAGAGCAGGACAGAGCAGATCATACATACCTGAGGTTATGTTCTATTCCAGCACTAACTCTATTTATAACACCCACCTCCCCTCTCTGTCTCCCTTCTCTAAGCCCCTCAGATCACCTCCTCTGCCTCATTCTGTATTTATACCCTCTCTATCTACTCTATCTATCTAGTCCTAAATGAACCCTCCGCTCAAACACCTGTTGATACTATCTCTCTATCACTCTTTTCTAGGATTCCTTGTTGAACAAAGCTGAATGAAAGAACAAGTAACGTGATGGGCTGTGTACATCTACTTTGTCACTTTATGGTCCTTGGAGCCGGATAGCTACTAAACATATCCTACCAAGCAACCTAACTTTAGCTATCAGAAAGCTATCAGAAAAGTTGTCATCTTCTACATGTTCTTACCGTCCTCATAGGCAGTGTATTCCACTCTGAAGGTTCCGTCTCCCTTGTCTGTGATGTAGGTGTCCGTGTTGGTGCCTGAAGGGTTGATGATGCATGCTTTCACGTGGTCACCGCAGCTCTTGGTCATTTTGCGGGCATCCACAATGAAGTGAGTGGTAACCTCCTTGATGACTCCTATAGACGTAGATGATCGTAGGGAAAATGGTTAGCGACTGTAATTGTTAGCATGTCATTGTTAGCTACAGTAGTGTTAGGTAGAGTAACCTTTTCCAGTAAGCTAAAGTAGACTTTAGCTATAGTATCTTTTGCCAGTATGCTATAGTAGCCTTAGCTATATGGCCTTTATCAGTAAGCTATGCTTTGTTTTGCTCGTAAACTACTGTGTATAGTAGCTAGCTAGTCTTAGGTAGAGGCCTTTACCAAATTATAGTTAAATAGTTTGTGGCCTTTAGCTATAGCAGCCTTTGCCTACTTTACCTAGGCTAGGGCAATATGCATGCAGAGATAGACCACTCCACACCTATTCCTCCTTACCTCTGGGCTCCACCCCTGGTCCATAGACCTGCACTCTGCTGGTATCAACAGCCGGCTCCACCTGGATGACCGCAGGGAACTTGGGAAGCACATGACCCCCGTACTTAATGGTGACAGTGTGTGTGCCGTGGAAAGGAGGGATGTAGGTGACAGAGAAGGTCCCCTCGGCTGTCTTCTGGATGTGGACCTCGGCCTGAGCCCCGGACTCAGAGACAATCTCGATGGTGAGCTCAGCCTCTCCGGCACTGGTGCAGTCCACTGTGAAGTAGGCTGGTTCCCCTGCCTTGGCTTTCACTAGGCCTGGACCACTGGCTGTTACCTGTAGGTTTAGGGATAGGTTGAGGTTTAGATTTATTTGATATTTTTACATATGCAGAAACATACATACAATCTAAAATGTGATGTCATACAATCCTTAAAAAAAAAATGAAAATATAAAAAATATATAATCGGCCTAAATACATGAACAGTGCATCAGTAAATCGCAAATAGGCATATCAATAAATCAATAACTAGGCATATCGAAGGCTTAAAGTATATTCAATAAATTGTCATCTCATCATCTCATCTCACCTTGCTGGGGTCCAGGCATGGCTTAACAGCCGCCTTGAAAGGAGACCCAGGGATGTGCTGCTCTCCAAACAGGATATTGATGGCATACTCTCCAGCCTCAGTAGGCAGGTAGGACACTGAGCAGGTACCGTCCCCGTTGTCCTGGCACTCGATCTTAGCCTCGCACGGTCCCTCCACAGTCAGGCCCAGCCCGCCGGCGCCCGCTCCTTTGGTGTCAATGGCAAAGAGGGCTGGTTTACCCACAATGCCTCCCTTCAGGCCTGGGCCGTATGCGCGCACCTGAAGGATAAAGTTAATAGATGTTAGAGAGACTCATAATGTTCATAAAGAAGCAAGAAGAAGTTGATGCCAGTTGTGTGACCATAAGGACAAAAAACATCCATAATGCTTCATTAAGCTTCAGTTCAGATTGCATTTCAGAGTATCAGTCAGCGGACAGTTACTGTCTTTTCATGAGCCTTACATGAAAACAGATCCCACTGAAGCTAATAGGGTCAAATGTTGTGGTCACGTTTACCTTTGATGGGTCAGCAGGCATCACTCCCTCCACAGCGAAGGGGGATCCAGGGACGGGGTTGCCATCATAGCTGACGTCCACCTTGTAAGGCCCCTCCTCTGGGGGGATGTACTTCACCGAGTGGGCGCCATTGGCTGTGTCCAAATCCAGCTTGTAAGGGATTGGTCGGCCAGAGGGTGAGGTCATCTTGACAGCCACCTCGCCCTGTCCTCCGGCTCCCTGGGTGTTGATGTAGAACTCTTGGTCCTTGCCGACTTCCACCTCTGTAAAATAACAAGAACAAACACGTTTAAATCATCTTTTCATCAGTTTTAACAGCTACTCATTCAAACTATTGACAACACCATCGCAGATAAGAATTAGCTACAGTATATAGCTATAATCTAGGGCAATGTCAGATGTACATGGTCCGAAGATGAAGAGAAAAAAATAAGAAAACAAGATCAAGTTTTCAAATTAATTACATTTTGGGCTTTATGTTATAAAGTTACTGTGTACAATGTTGAGAACTTACTGGTGTCCAGTCCTGTAACCTTGACCTTTCCCAGATCTACAGGAGGAGCCACAGTAATATTGAAGGGGCTCTTGGGAATGGGGTCCCCTCCATGGGTGACGGAGATGGTCATCTGACCCTGTTGAACAGTGGTGTACTTAACGGTGTAGGAGTAGTCATGGTTGTCTATGATCTCAAAGTCCCTGACAGCCTCTCCCTTCAGTTCTGCTGCTGTGAAATGGACCTCTGGCTTGGCCTTGCCTGCTCCCTTTGTGAAGATGGTGAAGTGGGTCGGAGTGCCCACCTCCACGCCTGTCTTGTTGAGTCCTGGGCCCTCAGCTCTCACTTTGCCAGCATCATGGGAAGGATCCACCTTCACTCTGAACGGACTAATGGGGATTTCCTGTAACACAAATATGGAATGGTTTTGTTGCTGTACACTTTTTAATAAAAACTCAAAAACTAATCGAATACAGATCACAACTACGGAAACTTTTGTGCCATTAAGGAGTAGTAGTTAGAACTATTATACAGTACCAGTCAAAAGTTTGGACACACCTACTCATTCAAGGGTTTTTCTTTATTTTTACTATGTTCTACATTGTAGAATAATAATGAAGACATCAAAACTATGAAAACACATATGGAATCATGTAGTAACCAAAAAAGTGTTAAACAAATCAAAATATATGTTATATTTGAGATTCTTCAAATAGCCACCCTTTGCCTTGATGACAGCTTTGCACACTTTTGGCATTCAAATAAAATCAAATAAAATCACATTTTATTTGCCACATGCGCCGAATACAACAGGTGTAGACCTTACAGTGAAATGCTTACTTACAAGCCCTTAACCAACAATGCAGTTTTAAGAAAAGAAACAACGTAAAAAATAGATAAGTAAAAAATTAAAATAGCAAATAATTAAAGAGCAGCAGTAAAATAAAATAACAGTAGGGAGGCTATATACAGGGGGTACCGGTACAGAGCCAATGTGCGGGGGCACCGGTTAGTCGAGGTAATTGAGGTAATATGTGCATGTGGGTAGAGTAAAAGTGACTATGCATAGATAATAAACAGAGTAGCAGCAGCGTAAAAGAGGGGGGGGGGGGGCAATGCAAATAGTCCAGGTAGCCATGATTAGCTGTTCAGGAGTCCTATGGCTTGGGGGTAGAAGCTGTTAAGAAGCCTTTTGGACCTAGACTTGGTGCTCCAGTACCGCAGTGTGGTAGCAGAGAGAACAGTCTATGACTAGGGTAGCTGGAACCTTTGACACATTTTAGGGCCTTCCTCTGACACCGCCTGGTATAGAGGTCCTGGATGGCAGGAATCTTGGACCCAGTGATGTACTGGGCCGTAAGCACTACCCTCTGTAGTGCCTTGCGGTAGGAGGCCGAGCAGTTGCCATACCAGACAGTGAAGCAACCAGTCAGGATGCTCTCGATGGTGCAGCTGTAGAACATTTTGAGGATCTGAGGACCAATGCCAAATCTTTTCAGTCTCCTGAGGGGGAATAGGCTTTGTCGTGCCCTCTTCACGACTGTCTTGGTGTGTTTGGACAATGATAGTTTGTTGGTGATGTGGACACTAAGGAACTTGAAGCTCTCAACCTGTTCCATTACAGCCCCGTCGATGAGAATGGGGGCGTGCTCAGTCCTCTTTTTTTTCCCTGTAGTCTACAATCATCTCCTTTGTCTTGATCACATTGAGGGAGAGGTTGTTATCCTGGCACCACATGGCCAGGTCTCTGACCTCCTCCCTATAGGCTGTCTCATCAATAGATGTGTCCAAACTTTTGACTGGTAGTGTCACGACTTCCTCCGAGGCTGCCTCCTCTCCTTGTTCGGGCAGGCTTCGTCGTTCGTCGTCACCGGCCTTCTAGCCACTGCCGCCCCTCATCTCATCATTCCATTTGTTTTGTCTTGTTTATTACACACACCTGGTTCATATCCCCTCATCAGTACCTGTATAAGTGTTCCCTCTGCCCCCTTGTCTTTGTGTGTGATAGTTTATTGTGAGGATAGTGAAGCTCGGTGGAGCTCCTTGTATTTTGTATTCGCCGGGTTATTTTCCCTGTGTTGCCTTGTTGGTTCCAGTGCGCCTGTTTTGTGCACTGGACTGTTTTGACGCTTTACTGCGTACTCTGTATTCCGGAATAAATCCTGTTATTCTGTGATTTACCCTCCTGCGCCTGACTCCTTCAAAATCCCCCAGCACAGGTAGTGTAGTTCTAATGCTAAACCACATAGTAACAGTAGGCACGGCAAACCCGTTTTGGTAATTTCTGGTATATCATCAAAATGCTTCAATAGTAGCACGTCTTTGGACTCATTCAGCAGTTTTTAACTGCTTAAGTACAATACCATTGGAAATTAATGTTGAAAGTTCAATTTATATTCCTAAAACGTAACTTCCTGTTGACAAGACATTTTGATAAATAGCCCAATGTCAAAGTTTTAACATGTCCAAATTAATAACCAATATGCAAAAGCAGTTCGTGATATATTGAAAAATGAAATATAAAATGTAGTATCTACACATACAGTACATGTGCAACAATAGTAATCATATTACTTGTGTTTTTGTAAACGAGCACCTTATAAACTGCACACGCACCAAAAACCCTATCGATCAGGGGGGAAATCAGGTTGTACGCGTTGCTGAAACTAACACAACTAAAAAAAAACATAGAAACTGGAGATATTTTTTACATCACTGGTTAGAGAACAATCTGCAGACGACAGTCAGCTACATTTTGGAGTGATGCATTTTGATTTGGGATCGCCAAAACGGAAAGAGAAATGCAACACTTATTTGTCAATCAGTCATGTCAATATCACGTTGAGTTCAACTGCGCTAGAGGGGGTAGATGAGGTTGCACGTCCTGTTAAAACTAAGACAGCTCAAAAACCACACGGAATCTGGAAATAATGTGTACATTACTGGTTAGTTAGAGGACAATTTGTAGAAGACAGCTAGCTACATTTTGAAGTGTTGCATTTGTATTCAAGTGGGTCGCCAACCCGGTAAGTGTAACACAACACTTTTTTTTTGTTAATCACTTCCATCGATATCACGCCGAAATCTATAGAACAGGGGACAAACGTTTGGGGTGTTGCGCTGTTTAAACTAACACTATTCAAAGGCCACACGGAAACTTGGAATAACCTATACATGGTTGGTTAGATGAGAACTTGTAGAAGGCTTATATCTATATTTTAGAATGTCGGATGTTGATTTCGGGAGGCTGCCATCATGGAAAGGGGAACAGACCACTTTTTCTGTTAGTTAACTTAAACATATCACGACGCGGCATAGGATATCAATAGTGACAACGGTTGGCTGCTATTTAACTGATCGTTTGACTGTCAAAACCATATATTGGTGTGTGGCCAGCAACTTTTATAGAGAGACCGCCCCAAGTCCTGCGCATCCCAGCACATGTGACAAAATCAAAGGTACAAAACCAAAGATATTGATCTGTTTTAAGCAATCAATCTTATGTCATCGTGATGACTGAACTTTTATTCTAACATGACCAATCTGAGGTAAAAAGGATGTGTAATTTCACTCAATTTTATGAGGTGAAAATGCAAGGTTGTGTAAGGTAGTAACACAAAATGTCCACATTAGGGAAATAAGCGCAAAATACACAGTAATTGGCAAAATAATTCAACATGTCAATTTAAGATGATAGTATATGTTGCCCACTCACAAAATATTGCAACAATGACATCTATTTCTCACTGATTTAACCATTTAGAGAGTTTAAAAATGCTCTCAAACACAATTTAACTGGGCGCTCTAGATTAGAGCCTCCATAGTGTCTGTGCAGCAGCCTGAACGTTTGACGTCCCTAGTAACAGTAACTCTCTACTGAAGGACCCTGGGTAGTGTAGTTTTAGTCTCACCTTTTCAGCGAACAGCACCATGATGGTGTATTTCCCTGCATTGAGGGGGGTGTACTTGACAGTGAAGGTGTCATTGTCGTTCTTGATGATGTCAAAGTCGATGTCAGCCTCAGCAGGACCCACCACTCCTGGAGAACACTTGATCCCAATACTGATGTCTCCTGTTGGAGGTCAATAGATACACATTAGTAATTAATTGTATATCTACTTATGAAGAAATCCCATAATACTGTGCCTATCAGTATCAATAACTTTCTGATCTTCTACAGTTGCAGGCACTAAAGTTAGGTTGGTATTGGCAGAAGTGCAAGACAATGCTCAACTGCCTTCTCTATGGAAGAAAGGGTTTTAAAAAGGTTCTAACAGGGTGAAAAGGTTATACCTGGAACCCTACAGGGTTCTTCTACAGGAACAAGCAGAAGAACACTTTGAGTAGTATTTCCTATTAACACACATACCTTGTCCAGCCTCTGCGCAGTCCACAGTGAAGTAGGTGGGCTCGTTGGCCTTGAGTCCTGTCTTCTCCACTCCTGGACCATACACCTTGACCTTGTCTGGATGGCAGCCCTCTCCAACAATCACCTATACACACAGACACACGCAATGTTATTCAGACAGAGGCTGGGCTTGTGTAAACTTGTCTGAGACCTGAAGACTTGCATTGGCTCCCCGTCCCTGACCTAATGCCCTTAGCTCAGTGGGCTATTGCGGTTTAATAACACACAGGATCCCAGTGGGTCGGTCCTACTCACCCTGAAGGGGCTGTTGGGCATGTTGACATCTCCCCAGGTGATGATGATGGTGTGTTTGATGGGCTTGGTGGGGACGTACACACACAAGAAGGTCCCGTCTCCCTTATCAGCGATCTTAATGTCGAACGTGACGCCCTCTGTATCCTTTGCGTAGATCTTCAGATGGCCATTGCCAGCCTCACGGGCATCGATGGTGAACTCTGCTGGTTTGTTTATGATGACCCCAGTGGGCTCCAGGCCTGGACCGAAAGCTTTCACCTGCAGCAGAGAGGTACACTTTAATGCGAGGTGCACAGAGGTACGATTAAATGTGTGTGTGTTTGTTTGTACATCAGTGTGTTTTTGTGTGTCATAAAGACTACTCCTGTAACGGTGGAGCTAGGCTGGAGTGGTGGGAGGAGATAACCTTCTCAGGGAAGCAGTCATTGGTTGCAGAGAGGATGTGGGCCATGAAGGGGCTGTCCTTGATGTCTTCGTCATCACAGATGACATGGACAGCGTAGTCACCTGGCTCAGTGGGCCAATAGCGGACATTGCAGGAGCCGTCACCCTTATCATCACACTCTATCTTAGCCTGGGATGGACCCTCGATAGAGAAGCCTGGAGACAGAACGTTTGACTTTAGTCTCCCAATCCTCAAGAGGCATATAGGTAATTTTCCTCTGCACCTGTTAGAATACCAACTGAACTTGTGACTATGAAGAAGTAGTGTGCCTTTTCTTAGAAAATGTAAAGATAAATTCCACTAAAGAGGTTTGATTTTGTTACTGTAATCTAATCCATTACTCTACTTGTTCAACTACATTACCCATAATGCCCCATGTCCCTCATGTCCTGGCTTACCCAGAGTTCCCACTTCCGTGCCGATGGCCTCCACCACGAAGTCAGCTGACTTGCCCACCCGGCCGGTCAGCAGACCAGGACCCCAAGCTCTCACATTCTGAGGGCCTGCCACCTCACTCACCTCCACATCGAAGGGGCTGGAAAAAACACACAGAAACAGGTCATGATTACAACTACACAGCTCAGGAAAGGAGGGTATGTTGGAGTAGTCTATGTAGGTGCTGGTCATTGGGAAGTGTAGTAAAGTAACACATTATGATAACTTTTATAAATAGTTTATATGCTATTATTAATGAGTATTTAATCATTAACAAACACTAATAAAACATTAAAAAGCATTATAATTAATAAGCATTTATACACCTTTATAAGCATTTACAACAGCTTATTGAAAGCCCTTACCTGTGTGGGATGGGCTGTCCTCCCCAGGTGATGTTGACGGTGTATTTACCAGTCTGGTTAGGAAGATATTCACATTCATAGACACCATCACCAATATCTTTTACTTTCACTGGCTCCTCGGCTCTACTTGGTCCAGTCACTGAGACCTTGAGCTCTCCACTGCCGGCTCCCTTGGTGAAGACCTTGAAGTCTGCCACCTCCTTGACCCTCACCCCCTTCGGCTGAAGGCCTCGGCCTGTGGCACGACACGCGTTGGCATTGATGGCTGGAGAGAAGGAAAAGGGTGGTTAAGGAGAGTGGTACACAGACTGACAGATTGACAGACTAACCTAGCAGTATAGGACCAAATGGAGCTGGCAGGAGCATTCACATACGATACAATGTCGTATGCAAACATGATGCAGGCAAGATGCTGTAATGAATTTCCTCATTAAGGACAATGAACATAATCAGTCAATCAATTCCATTGGATACCAGATTTGAACTTTGACACAATGCAGTATAGGAATAGCACAATGCTGAATGTAGTACACTCACATTGTATAATACACATATATGAAAACAATAATGTATTGGTTGCAGCATGAACAAATTAATGGAGCTTCCAGGCATCAACTGACTTAACAACATTTCAGTCTAATAGAAACATTGATTGCAGGCTTGGTTATACTTAATAGTTTGAAGCAATGAAACCTAGGAACGCTAACCCAAAATCAAGGAAACACAACAAGCCAAAACATTTCATAATGCAATCTGGGAAGCACTGACTCACTTAGACTAAAATCACTTTCCTGGAAAGTTTCCTACAAGTTAAGAACATTCACTTCGCTACATAATAGAGATGTATGAGATATCTGTCTCCAACATCAAGCTGCCACAGGCAAGGCAGCAACCGCCCAAGCAAGGCACTCTTTCTTGGCCCTCAGAGGGCATGGCATTTCCCCTGTCACAGGAAGCATACAGGGCATCTGCAGGATATAGGGCAAATGGCATAGGGCACAAGACATTGTGCATAGGGATGGTGGGGACCGGCTAGCATACCAGTGGGCACAACGGGCGCAGGCCTCAACCTAGACAACCCATACTAACTTGGTCTGCCTCTGGGGGTAGGGACACCCCCCTTCTTGCCCTCTGGGCCCTTCTCCCCACCGGGAGAGGTGAAGGCAGACAGGGGTATTATCTGAACTGGAAGAGGACCCACGATAGAGGGAGGAGCTAAAAATCACAGACAGGAAGTTGGTTGAACTTCAACATAACACTGACTGGTCGTCGTCGTGGTGACATGTTGGCTGCGGCGAGTGATTGAAACAACTGTGGAACTAGAGAGTGATAGATCAACAACGGAATGACACAATGCGACAGTAGTGTCAACAACAGTAATTTGTGTAGTGGCAGTTGGTGACTGTTAGTGACAGTTGGCTCAGTGCTAACTCACCCTCTGCGATTTGAATCTTGAAGGGGCTCTTAGGGATCTCCTGACCGGCAAACAGGACGTGGATGGTGTGGGGGCCCTCCAACATGGGCCGGTAGGTGCAACGGAAAACACTGTCCCCCTTGTTTTCCAAGATCAGTTCCACTGTGTCTTTCTTCCCCTCAGGGTCCACGATGACAACACTCACATCACCATTACCAGCACCTAGACAGGATAACAGGAAGACACCAATCAAAACACTGTTAACCAACCATGTGATCAAAACAAGGAAACGTGGAACATTGTTTTGGGCCCTCTCAGTAAATTCCTTCTCTAGTTTTACCAGTTTTGCAAGGAACTCATCTGATCACTGCTACTAATGTTTTCCTTGTCTGGTGTGTCCTCACTCCTTACCTGCAGTGTAGATGTCAAAGTAGGTGGGTTTGTTGGCCATGTTGCTGGTAGCTTCCAGCCCTGGTCCTCTGGCCTGGACCTTGTTGGGATCACCTATGGCCTTGGCCACTTTCACTGTGTAGGGGCTCTTATCAATATCCTGCCCAGCAAACAGCACTTTCACCTGAGGAGAGAACCAGTAAAATGTTCCTTTAAAAGCCCAATGCAGACTGAAAAAATAAAATAATAATTCAAATAGTTTGTGGGTAACCATTCATTAGCTTACTGTAATAGATTTACATTAAAATGGGCAGAAATAGACAGTCTGGGAGTGGTGTGAGTGGGGAGGGAAAAACTGAAAACTAGCTGTTATTGGCAGAGGTTTGGAACTTTGTTATTGGTTTATTAACCAATTTACTGCATGGTGATGTCACCATGGACATCTAAACCTCCTGCCCATGCAAACCTGGTGATTAGAAGGTCCTGTGTAGATTGTATTTTCAACCAGCAACTATCAGGAAATAACACTGATCAAATCTTTTCACACTTTTAAAGTGTTAGTTTCATCAGCTGTTGTACAATATGATACAAAACAATTGATTTTGACTGCATTGGGCCTTTAAGTTTTCCTTTAAAGAGTTCCAATGGGCTAGTAGTATATTGTGATGATGAGATGTGTGTATAGTAAAGTCAAGTCAAGTAAGAATGTAAAGTTAAGGAAAATACATCTACATGGGACATTGATGGTAGTGATCAGTTACCTTGTGGGCGCCCTCAACCTTGGGGATGTAAATGACGGTGTAGGTCCTGTTCTTGTCGTTGTTGAACACAATCTTAGCCTCCTCAGTGTGTCCCTCAGGATCCGTGACATACACCAGCACCTCAGCCTGACCTGCCTCCAGAGTTTCCACTGTGAACACTGCTGGCTTCAGAACCATGTTTCCATGGGGCTCAATACCTATGGGAGAGAGAGGAATATCACTTTATTGTCCAATGTCCACGAATTTCCAGCAGAATTTATAGTTAGGAAAAATATGTGGAAAATAGAGCGTTAGAGGTGTTTGAGTCTATGGGCAGTATATGAAACAATACATAATGCTTATCAGAGATCCTGATTCACTTACATTACTTTACATTTTAGTCATCGGGGAGATGCTTTTATCCAGAGCAACTTACAATCAGTGCATTCAATAAAGTAGGTAAAACAACCTCAAGACTTACGCAAGTAACATTTTCTTTATCTACAAAATCAGTGCTAGATTCAACACACCACTGTGCTAAAGTATGGTCCCTATCCCAGTGGTACCCACCTGGTCCGTAAGCCTTGGCTTTGTTGGGGTACAGCTGAACCCCTTTAGGTTTGAGGGGAGTGCCAGGCTTCAGTTTAGCCTTTGGGAACTGGGACAGGTAGGTCATCACGGACTGTTCATCCACTTCCGGATCTACAATCTCCTCAGGGTTGATCACCTAGGCCACAAGGAGAGCGTGAAAGGTTAGTTACCTAGTCAACAAGCAGAAGGTCATGGGTTAGGGCAGTAGTTTTTAACCGGTGCCTTGAGGAACTCAGGAGTGCCGCGAAAGGTTTCCTGATCTTGATAGTTTTTTGGAACACTCACACTCCTGTGGAATGCATATGGAATTTTGACTTGGGAGTAACAGTACCGCTCAGATAATACATTGAATGGTATATGGTTACGTCTGTATCGCTGTTTCAAGTCTGGTGCGCTCAGGCTGTTGTTACATTATCATTTGAGGGGAGCGCATCATGAGCAAAGTCATTTGTAGGCTATCATTTTACTTTGCCTGTGAGAACCATTAGCACAGGCAAGTCTGATTAGGCTTAGCTGTAACAAAACAAACGCTTTGTGTCCGTGATTGCACCCCAATGCACAAAACCGCTCGTCTGTAGCCCAAACCGTTAAAAACGAAATACCTTTTTTACCAGAGCTAAACAAATATCTTCCTAGTGGGGATTCACCGGACGCTCTTAAAGAGGTACACACAGATTAATCATCATGAGTAAAGAACTATGACAATAGTTCAAATAAACACAATTTAATCTGTAAAAAAAAAATTGTCACAGAAAATAGAGGATTTGCAGTATGGATCTGATGAGAAGGAGGTCATTACCACTAAATTAATTAATAGGGAAATTTTTGGTGTGGCGCAGAATTTTTTATCCCATCAAGGTGTGCCACGGTTAAAAAAAGGTTGGGAAACACTGGGTTAGGGGTCAATATAGCCACAATTGTCTTACTTGACTTAAACCCTTTTGCCCCATGGGGAGAATAGATCAAAGCACATATGTATTCACCCTTAAAGTTGTTGTCTGGTCTTTACTGTAAATAGTCTTTAAGAAATGGCATAAAATACATTTGATTTCTCTATTGTTTGTGTGTTCTGTATACCAATGTGAAGGCACATTTCCACATTGCATAGATACTATTTCTATACTATTTCATTGTCTCCCTCCTCCTCCTCCACTCCCTCTTTCTCCCTCCCTCCCTGTTTGTTGGCCATATCACAGTGTGGTGTAAAGTTCTCTGTCTATCTTGACCCCAGTACAGCAGGGTTAACGACTGTGGCCTCAGTAAACCATGATTTAGCCCAGAGCCAAGCACTCTCCCACACCTCATCTACAGCTCACAAGACAGCCCTCAGCCCGGGGAGAATTCAGCCCCCTAGGCCTGGGGCCTGGGAATCCATGACACCCAAGGCTCTCTCTCACTATGATACACACCCTAAGCCAGCTCAATATACACCCTAGGCCAGCTCAATATACACCCTAGGCCAGCTCAATATACACCCTAGGCCAGCTCAATATACACCCTAGGCCAGCTCAATATACACCCTAGGCCAGCTCAATATACACCCTAGGCCAGCTCAATATACACCCTAGGCCAGCTCAATATACACCCTAGGCCAGCTCAATATACACCCTAGGCCAGCTCAATCTACACCCTAGGCCAGCTCAATCTACACCCTAGGCCAGCTCAATCTACACCCTAGGCCAGCTCAATCTACACCCTAGGCCAGCTCAATCTACACCCTAAGCCAGCTCAATCTACACCCTAGGCCAGCTCAATATACACCCTAGGGTGATGCCATGTCACGAATTGCCGTTTCACTGAGACTATGCACGCGGTGTATCAGATAAACAAGTGAACAAGTAGATAAACACCCACTCAAATAGTACATCTGACAGTGTCAGTCTTGGAAATGAATTTGGCAAATCTACACCTCAGCATCTCAATCTATAAGCAAGGCTATAATCATGCACCTACTCAACACTCAAAGAAATACATCTACAGTAAAAGTGAAACATAGTAGACAGTATAAGACACCTTGTCACGTATTGTCCCTGTGTTAACCAAAACATCCATTACATTTCATTCACTAGCTCCACAATGTGCCCTTACAAAAAAACACGTGACAAATCACGTGAATAGGACACGTGAAAAAACATGTGGTTTTCGGACACGTGTGAATCCGTGTGTGAACAAATCCTATAAAAATGTCACCTATATATTTTTTGATCTACAAAAAAAAAAATCAGGTGACATTTTCATAAGTCACACACGTGGTTTTCGGACATGTGTGACATTTCACATACATCTTTCACATCTGAAAAACAGACGTGGTTTCCCAACATTTCACATGTGATAATATACATTTCTCATGTGTGCTTTTATAACTGGTGGGATTAGAACCCAGGTCTTCTCATGTCCACTACACTTTCACATGTGCATTTTTATATTTTAATGTCAACTAGGGCTGTCAAATGATTAAAAAATGAAGTTGACTTCATTGCAGGATTTGTTGTGATTAATCACAATTAATTTAAGATTTCTTATACAAAAAGCATTACAAGAATATTGACTTCTTATTTTTGTCCAAAGTAACAGTTAGCAAAATCAGGTAAATTGATAAACACACTTTCTTTAACCTCAAACTCAACCTCAAAGTTTCATTGTTGTTTTTAGCTTTAAATTACAAAAAGCTAACTTGAGTTAACTGATTAACTCTGACAGCACTAGTTTTACATGTTAAACAGGGTAAATAAGGAGACACGGAGCGCTAGCTTCTCTTCACTGGGCTTCTTCCAACGGTCACTGACCAATGTATGAAAAAGAGAGTTTGCCTGCCAGGAGTAACACTCCAAATGGATGGCTCAGAAATAAGAAATCATTATTTTTAAAGCACTTTAATTATTATACTCAGTTAGGCTAAGTTACCTTCTTCCAGAATGGCATTACATAACATTGCTACTGCAACATGTTAACACCACCTTTTCACGTGTGAGGAGAATAACGCTATTTCACCACCACATTTGAGTTTTCTTCCATGTGAAACTGTAAATGTGATTTTTACATGTGAAAATGCAATTCCATATGTGAAAGTGAGATTTTCACATGTGGAGTTTTCTTACATATGAAACTGCAAATGTGATTTATACATGTGATTTACTTTCACATGTGAACTTGCATTTTCACATGTTAAACTACAAATCTGACAAGCCTCAAGGGGCTTTCCGTGGACAGTTGTCCCCAGAGTAGTGTGTCTTACCTGGGGCACGCCCAGCCAGTCGTCAGCCTGCTGCATGGCCTCTCTGGCATTCTCCACAGGCTGGTTAGGGTCCCAGGCCTGCCAGTCAGGGCACAGACCTACAGGGAGAGAGAGAGGGAAACGACAGGAGAGAAGTAGAGAGGGAAGAAGGAGGGAGAGACAGGGGTTTTAGAATGGAATCAGGGTTAAGATGGCATCCGCTAACAATTACATAACAGTGTCTTATCTGGTTACAGAAACAACTAAGATTATCATCATTACTACCCTCCTACTAATTACTACTAACACCCTACCACCCTGTGAGACCATGTATTTACCCATGCTGCTCTCCTCCAGTTTGTATAGATAGGTGTATAGCTAGTCCTCAATGGAAGTGCTTCGATTTCAAAACAACGAAAGCAACAGACGTCCTTTCACTTTCCCTGCCGGACACTGAGGGCTAAAGCAGACAGGCTAACAACTAGAAATAGACTTACTAGAATGAGCATTCCCATTCAAGTCAATGGGTCTATGATGTGTGGACCGCAATGTAATTCTATTTCTATGTGCTTACGTGCATTGTGCTGCTAATGCTTAATTAGCTGTTAGCGATGCAGTGAGTTCACTGACTCAAAGAACCCAGAGCGCAACAGGAGTTTATTATGACGTTATTATTGACGCCGTGGAGCTGCTGTGTTACTGTAACGTTACTGTGACGTTTAAACAACGTTTACATTACATTGATCTGACGCTGGACATTGAGGACATTCATTATGTCATAGTTATTCACCGTAACTGAGAATAACATTATGATTAAAAAGTCAGCAATTGTTGGGTGGAGGGAGGATGGGTGGGTCTTCTGAAAGGAATGCATTACGACAGTGGAACTAATGTCTGACATTTCGCCAAAGTAAAACATTCATGTTTCAAGTTGCAGGTGATTTCAGCTTTGGACTTAAGCCCAGCCTCCTCCACCCATATTGATATTTCAATTCTATTACATTTCAATTGGACACTGAAGAATATTGTCAGGCATACACGAGAAATACTTTCTAAAACAAAGGAGGGGAAGACTCTTGTTCTACCTGATTTCTCCTGCTGTACCAAAACTATGTCTGTAAAGTATAGATACATTACAAACTAACTCTTAACGATTTGAGCAGGGCAGGATTTGTCAACTTCCTAAATGCTATTACATGTTCAGTAAGGAACAAGGGCCTTGTATGGTCTCATCTGTAGCTAGTTAGGTGTTTGAAAGCCGCTGTATCACGTCATGTAAACATTCAACCACAGTGTTTCTAGACTCCTCTCTCTGTTCTATAACTCAAAAAGGAGACTTTTTAAAGCTGCATGTCAGAGGGTCAGAGTGTGCTGTAACTTCTGGTCAAATTGGAGGCGTTTCAAGTCGACGAGTCATCTCTGTGAATCTCCACTCCTGCTCCAAAGCTTTTCCTCGTGCCATCAGTCTCTAGCACAGAACGGCCTGCTTTTTAAAGACGTGCCAAGCATATAAGCACATCTCCCTTGACAGATGAAGAGGAATCGTGCCCAAATTTGGGGGTGTTGTGTGGGGAGTCTGAAGAGAGCTCCTTCACTTAGTCTAGGACAGTTGGCAGGGACGTCCTAGAGCTCTTTCTCTCCTGTCTTTCTCTGTCTGTCTGTCTCTCTCTCTCTCTCTGTTGATTTTTCAATCTCTCTCTTCTCTCTCTCTCCCTCCCTCCCTCTCGCTCTGTCCTTGTCTCTGTCACTCTGTCACGCGTCTCCCGAGTGGCGCAGTGGTCTAAGGCACTGCATCGCAGTGCTAGCTGTGCCACTAGAGATCCTGGTTCGAATCCAGGCTCTGTCGTAGCTGGCCGTGACCGGGAGACCCATGGGGCGGCGCGCAATTGGCCCAGCGTCGTCCAGGGTAGGGGAGGGAATGGCCGGCAGGGATGTAGCTCAGTTGATAGAGCATGGCGTTTGCAACGCCAGGGTTGTGGGTTTGATTCCCACAGGGGGTATGAAAAAAATGAAATAATGTATGCACTAACTGTAAGTCGCTCTGGATAAGAGCGTCTGCTAAATGACTAAAATGTAAATGTAATGTATTCCTCTCTCTCTGTCCCACTGGCTAAACAGGGCCACCGAGGCCTACTGCCACTGCCAGGCTGTGTAAGTGATACCGTATTGAATACAACAACTGACTCATAGCTGACCCTGACATCTCACCACAGTAACTTCCCAGCCATGTGTCTGATGGAAGATGAGATGACCTGGCACAGCACTTACCAGGGATCTACCATTCTCCTTTAGTCACATTAACTAGCACCAAACTGTTCCGGAGTCAGTTCTTACCAGGGGCACAGTTAGGGAAATCGGTTTCTTGAGCATACCGAGATGTTACACTGAATTTCTGCCTCGACCAAAAATGAGTATCTTGACCATACCAAGATGTTACAAACATTTCTGCCTCAAATTGGAATTGGTATCTTTAACATTGCGAGATGTTACATAGGATTTCTGCCTCAAATTGAAATTGGTATCTTGAGCATTGCGAGTTGTTACAAGGATTTGTGCCTCGACCAGAAATTGATATCTTGAGCATTTGTGATGTTTTGTATGTGACTGTGTTCTGATGAAGAGATATTCTCCTACCAGTAACTAAAGTTCCCATGGGAGAATATTGTGTGTGGGAGGGAGGTGTGTCCTGAGGACATATACGGGCAACAAGAAATCCACATGAACTAACCAGGGGCACAGTTGTCTACCAGGGCTCCCAGGGCCTTGCCATCCCTCCAGTCTCGGTGGAAGTTGTTGATGGGCAGCTCAGGCACCTTGTTCTGGATCCATCCCAGCAGCCTCTGCTTGGGGGTCAGTTTCTTGGCCTCCTCATCGTCCTCGTCCTCCCACATGGGCATGGAGATGGAGTAGTGCAAGATCAGAGTCCAGATCAGACCCAGGATCAACTTCAGGTTCCCGTCCACGATGGCCTTGGAGTCTGGAGGGGAGAGAAACACAGATCTAGGATCAGATTTGGGTTCCCATTCATCATGGCAACAAGCAATGTTACGTGTATGGTTTTTTCTCAGACCAAATAGACTGTTTGGTATCTGAGTCTTTAGATAAACAAAATGGCCTTGAGATTACATCTACATTTTAGTCATTTAGAAGACACTCTTATCCAGAGCGACTTACTATCACATCTATCAAGTCTGACCTGACTTCCACTCTCTCACCCCACCCCAGACACTCCTCTCCAACAGGAGAGTGACTGAGTATCCCTGGTATTCCACATACAGACAGACAGATTCAATGGACATGGTTGGGCACCAGAGACAACAACAGCTCAACAGCTGAGGACATACAGTATGTTGATATGGAATCCTTCCCAAAGTCAACAGCACTTGGATTTCAATTGCTTTGAAAGTACTTTGGAAAATCAGTTACCTTTAGTTTGCGATAAATCCAGGAAGATGCACTAAGTAGTAGGACAATAAAGAGACCAGTAATCATGCCAACAAACTTAACCAGTGTATCCTTAGAATAGTCAATTATCTTGGTACCTCTTAAAAACTAACCACACTCACAGACTATACATAAACCAAACAATAACATCTTACTTTGATTAAGAGTAGACAATAAACTGGAGAGAGTAAAGTGTATCCAAAACCATTGTGCAAAAGGCTAATACATTCCATATACATATAAGGGACATTTTTCAACTTCATATTCATAATCTCCAGCACCACCCCAACATCAATATATGTGAAAATGGCAGGTTTCTATGTTTTGTAGTAAACAAGATAGAGGAAGATACAGTGAGTATACAAAACATTAAGGACCGTGTATGTGTGCCATTCAGGGAGTGAATGGGCAAAAAAAAGATTGAAGTGCCTTTGAACTGGGTATGGTAGTAGGTGCCAGGCGCACTGGTTTGTGTGAAGAACTGCACCGCTGCTGGGTTTTTCAAGCTCAACAGTTTCCCATGTGTATCGAGAATGGTTCACCACCCAAAGGACATCCAGCCAACTTGACACAGCATTGGAGTCAACATGGGCCAGCATCCCTGTGGAATGCGTTCGACACCTTGTAGTGTCCATCCCCCGATGAATTGAGGCTGTTCTGAGGGCAACTGAATATTAGGAAGGTGTTCCTAATGTTTGGTATACTCAGTGTAAGTGTTTCCAATGATATCATCAACCAATCAGTAGACAATTAGTAGGCAATAGCAAGTGGAGAGGCTGGTCATGTGAGTTGTTTATTTCTGAGTCTATGATTATTTATTCTACTCTGCTTAATGACTATTTAATAAGGCCCATTATACAGACTGGCATACGCCAGTGGTGGTGTTTTGTGGCATGTGGTGTGGTGTGGTGGAGGGGTTGCATGGCTTGATGTGGTTTTAATACTGCCATATCAGGTTTTATGGACAGCCGTGTGCCATGTGGTCAAACAGTCATCTGGCAAAAAGTGTGTGCCAGTGACGTGCTCAGTATCAATTCATTTAGTATCTGTAGGTTGCTGTGACAACACAGAAACGTTATTTAAAGGCTTGTGTTCACTGTTCACCCGGGGCTTGGTGCTGCTGCATCAAGTCTCAAGAGGCAGACGTCAGGAGAGGAATGACAGCGCTGCTGTTATCGTGTCCCGTTTCTGTCAAGCTGACAAGGTCGCAAGTATGGACACCTTCTCCGCCTGTCACTCCCCAACACACTCACTTCGAGGTGGGCATTGTGTGAATGACCCCTAACCTCTTTGCTGACACTATACTGCAGGATGCTGGGACATTCCAGAGGCATGAGGTCCGTCGCTCTCCATAGAGAGTCCCCCTGGGCATCACGACACACATGCCGTGCCCTTTACAACCACACGCTCAAAGCGACGGTTACACTGGGAATTTCACTGGGCCTTGTGGGGAGAGTAATCAGTCATCAATGTCATGGGTTTAATAACCCTTCTACTAAGTGAAATGTGAGGCTGGAAAACGCTAGCTAGGCTTCTTATAGTCCCGTTTCTTCTCATAGTCCCGTTACGCAAGATTTTAGCTCTGGGTTAACCGAGATAACTGTTTATCTAAAGCTACTGCTAAGTGTGTCCCTTGCTTATTCTACCAGTACACAACCTGTCCAGTATAAAATGACATTATTGCAACCAGCTCTGCCCACTTGAAGTACTGTATGTGTCTATGTCTATCTAGTGGCTGCTGCTAAGGGAGTCCAGGGTCCACAGAGTCCAAGGTTCAGCATCTATGCCTCAATCACTCATCCCAGGGTTTAGCTACCTCTCTGCATTCAGCCAGCCTAAACCTCACCTCATAACCTCCACACTATCCCAGGAGGATTCTGGCCATGCACCCACTGTTAAGCTAGCCTGGTCCTAGATCAGTTTTGCATTATAGCCAACTCCTATCATCTTTCTCATAATTCCTCTGATATACAAAATAATGACCATAGGATTTGGCTATACAGCCCTAACTGATCTGGGACCAGCAGGCTACTTTAGTGTTAAGCAGGCCGTAGAGTTAGTGGCTGTCGACATAAACCCATTTCCTGTCCCTCTAGCCTTTGGCTTCACTCCTCTGACCTTTAGTGAGTGTGATTATGAGGTGTGGAGTGTGTGCAGAGTGATAGGGGTGTGTGTGTTGTGTGTGTCTGTCTGTGAACGCGTGCACAGCATCGTTGTGTGTCATTCTCATTAACATGGTCCTGCTGAATTTCCAGAGCCCAGAGCGATGGCCTGCCACTGCCTACCACAGTAGTTTGAGTAAAACATTTGCAACCTTGAGAGTCCAGGATGGATGGCTTCAGTCTTGGCCCTGACATGGGGCAGTGATCTCAATGGCACCTCTGCTGTAAGAGTTTCCAGAGAGATGACTGACCCATGCCCACTTTGTGAAAGTCATGCATCAGTAGAGCACCTGACAAACGGGCAGTGGTGTGTATTCATGGATGCCAAGGGAAGCCAGGCCCCCCCAAATATTTGACCAATAAAAAATGTTTTACAAAATAAAAAATTTTAAATTTATATATTGTCTCTCTCTGTGTTTTTATATAATTTTCCGTAAATTCGCAAGTGGCTGAATCTCACTGGAGAAATCATCCGAGCGAGGGAAACAGCTCCCCTCTGTCTTAGTATGTGTAGCCCATGTATCTGATGCTGTCTGGACCAAAAGAGTATAACATGTTACCGCCGTAGCATTTTATTGATTGATGCCAGCAAGCATTTGGCCTCCCTTGATAAACATTTTTATAAAATAATTAGCCAATCAGCTTTGAGCTGAGCTCAACTGTGGGTTATCCTGATGCAGCTTAACGCCCCCCAAGGGAGGCCAGTTTGGATTTGGCTTCACACCAATCAAATCACTTCCTAAGCTAAATATAATTTTCAGAAAAACTTGTCTGTTTCTGGTCAGCTTGTGTTGATGTCCTGCAGTAGCTAGCTTGCTAAATCAGCTCTTTCATTTACATTACATTTTAGTCATTTAGCAGACGCTCTTATCCAGAGCGACTTACAGGAGAAAGTAGGGTTAAGTGCCTTGCTCAAGGGCACATCGACAGATTTTTCACCTAGTCGGCTCTGGGATAGAACCAGCGACCTTTCGGTTACTGGCACAACGCTCTTAACCACTAAGCTACCTGCCGCCCCCCACTTCATTGCTTCCACTTACAGTCCAGTCCTTAAAGTCAATTTCCTAAGCCATGGATGACTTAATTCTCTGTACAGGCCAATGATTTTAATGGCGATTCTGATCAAACCATAAATTAATATGTTGTGCCACTGGCCTGAGATGATTGAAGTTCAATATGTAGCTTATTAGATGTAGCTTAGTAGGCTCACGTTAACTAGCTAGCTAACTTAGCTGGTTCATTGTTGCCCATGCAAGGAATTTAGGCTAGCAAGCATTTTAGCTGTATGACAGAGCCGTAGACCGTTTTGTTTTACTTTCACGTGCACGCACACACACACACACACACACACACACACACAGAAATCAGTGCCATGGACAGCCACATGATATTTAGCAACATTGATTGGACTAAATTGTTTTTGGTATCTTTAAGTTTGTTTTCAGTGTATTAAACTAAGCATGTATAGTGTTGTTGATTTGATTATGTTTAAATGTTTAAGTTGAAATGGTGCTGGAATACCGGAGGCAGTGCTCCTGTTGTCTACGTGCTGACTTGCGGTAACTCTGTGGTTCAAAATCTTCCTTCACCATGCTGCAGGTGATATAACTGTTTGTTACATGGAATATTTGCTTTATGGACTTCACCGGACAGATGTTGCTCTCCGGTTTTGAGATGAAACAAACGTATGTGCTGTTGTCACTGTGTGACTGCTGTCTTTTTGTTGTCTAGGTCTTATTGTATTTCACGGTGGCGTATGAACGAATGGGTTATAGAGCAAACAACTTAATTATCACAACATAATATGGCTTTTTTACTGGCTTGGCTTGGCTTCCTCAGCGATTTTACCCAGGCACCTCTACTGCAAACTGGATTTACAGAGGTGCCATAATACTGTAGTATGGATGGATGTTTAGACTCAGGCTGAGTCACTTTGCTGAATGTTTCAAATCGGTCTCTCAATAATATGTGGTCGTCAATCTAAGATCCACTATTGTGTAAACACATATTATTACTCTACTGAGTATTATGTGAAGTACAAATATTTTCTGAAATGACGCTGACAGTCTATAATTCATGTATATCCATTGATTAATTAATAATTAATAAATTCATTGCTGTATAGTCTATATTGTAACCTAAAGAAAATTGATTTATGAATCAGTAAAAAAGCTATTATTTTGATATATTTTGTTAAAATAAATAGAGGCACGTGTTGTTCTGTTCTGTTATTCCCTCTGTCCAGATTACGCAGCAGAGTTTGGTTGAACTCCCTCTCCTCCTCTCCCTCTCAGCCCCTCTCTCTCCCTCTCTCTCAAAGATGAATAATAATAAATAAAACATTGCCCCAAAAGCTCAATTATCACTTACCAATAGACACCAACTTGATGTGTTCCCTGTCCAAGAATTCAAGAGCCACAGACACATTTTCCAGTTTCATCTGTCTGAAATTGGGTCTATTGTGGTGCTTTCTGTACATCTTCTTCTGGCTCAGAACTTCCAGAAGCCCGATAAGCTTTAAACCGTCGCCTAAATCCTTTTGCAAGTCGGGGATGCTCTTGTTGATGCACTTGAGGTGCTCGTTGCACCACCTGGTAAAAGTGTTCTGTTGTATTTTCTTCCATGGCGCATCCTCGGCAAGGTCCTTCTCTGTAGCCGGCATCTCGTCTTCCTCGTCCCCTTCAAAGTTGTCGGTGCCCTGGTAGTACTGTGGTGGATGGCTGTCGTCGTAGTAATGTGTATTATTGCTTGACATGCTGGCGGTTTCCGTGTGTGCCTTTTTATACCGAAAGTCAGACGGATGTGTGAAATTATCTGCAAAAAGGTTTAGCCGGTCGATTCCAAGCGCGCGCGCACTCTTGCTGTGGTAAAAGTTCAAAATTTGGAGAGAGGAGTTTAAAAAAACGTTCCCTGGATACTTTTTGGACTAAATTGTGAAGAACCACTTCTTGTTAGGACAATGATGAATTAAATGGTCCGAATTACAGCCCTTGCTGCTGCACCGCGGCCGGCTAATGGTTTTTAATTGGCTGTGGCTTGACAAATGTAGTCGCTGCTTCTTAAGAGATAGGCTCAGAGAAGAATGTCGCTTTTTTTTGTTGTTGAAATGATGCTTCAGTTCAGTTCGTTCTATAGCAGGTGAGTAGAGTAGCAGATGGTTTCACGCACTGTAGTTCAGTGAGTTCTGTATGAGAGTCAGTTAAACTTGAATGGTGTGAGGTGGGCAAGAGCGGGGTATATGAAGGGACCATGGGACTACGTCACACCCGTCGTAGACACCCATGTCATAACTACAATCATAGACTATTTTCTAATCTATGTGGATAACGGGAGGAGTCAGGATTGGCCGTAAGGGATGATATGGCAGTGATTCATTCACTATGGGTCGGACCCCATGCATGCGGCACAACAGTTGTGACAGTGCGTTCTATTTTTAGACACTCCAATTTGGGTGGTGGGAGGCTAGGACTTCTCGGTTGTAGCCTAGTGTGTCATGTCCATAGTGGTTAAACAATTGATCCAAGAGAAGAAAATGACGTATCCTAAAATCAAGTGGGCCTCATTATGTGGCTTAGTTGTGGTTTATATTTTGGTATTTTATCTTTGATGGTTATTTTGTCCTTTTGCCCCTTTTACAACTTTGCTAAATCCTTGTAATAGCCTAATCTTTCAATTGATAGGCAATATTTTTTCTCAAAGAGAGGGAGAAAGAGAGAGGTTTAGGAAGGCCTCATAAAACATGAGGTCCCATAGCCTTTGCTAGTGGTTCATCGTGCTACAAAGCCACTGTATTTTCCCTTTCCATTATGTATGATTCACAATTATGTGTCACCTCTGGGTGAAATATGTATTTTGAATAAACAAAATCACAAAGGTTAACAATGTGTTCCTCCATGAACAGTGTAGTGTCCCTTCTTTTTGCTTCTGGGCAAATGATGGTGTAACGATCCCGGCAGTCTGAGTCGGGTCCTGTCTGGTGACCAGTGTTTTGGGTTCGTAGTCTCCAGTTTCCCGAGGGTTCGGGAACGCTCCGGGGAGCTCTCTGGTTTTCCGCACCTGCATCCCGTCAGCGATCTGCACACCTGGCCCTCATCATCACCCTTTTTAGGCTCTGGCCAAACATCCAGTTCCTGCCGGATCGTTAGCCATGAACAGTAGGTGTTCTGTGTATCAGTTTAGAGTTTCTAGCGTGAGTTTTGTTGTTTTGTACTTTGTTGAGTTTTTTGTGTCCTTACCTCCGTTTTTGTTCCACCTGCAGTCACACGTCCGGAACCTTCACCCCACCTCTGCCTGATGGTCGGCGGCTGCCGAGCCATCACTGGACCTAGTGCTGCACCCCCAACTACTCATCCACGCCGCCCGCTCTGTCCCTGGATTATTCTGCACCTTTTGTTGTATCTAAATAAACCCTCACCTTCGTTCAACTCTCCTTGTCCTGGTCTGCTTCTGGGTTCTGGCTGAGGGAACTGTGACAGAACGATCCGGCCAAATATGAACCCAGCGGACCTGGACTCTGTTCGCCATGCCATTACCCAGCAGGAGAAGATGTTGGGCCGTCATAGCATGGTACTACAGGAGATCGCGTTGTCAGTTCGGAACCTTTCTACCGGCCTGACGGAGGTCCAGAACCAACGCCAGTGTCCGGTGGAGGACCCACTACCGGTTTCACCCATCTCGCCTGCCGCTTCTGAAGTTGTGTCCCTCCGTGAGCCCAAGGTTCCGACGCCGGATAAATATGAGGGGGAGCTGGGAAGATGCCGTTCCTTCCTTATGCAGTGTGGATTAGTGTTCGATCTACAGCCCTACTCTTATGCCACTGACAAGGCTAGGATAGCCTTTTTGATTGAGTTGCTGCGTGGTCGGCGCTGGAGTGGGCTTCAGCCGTTTGGGAACGACAGGATCCCTGCATGTGGCTTCATACCAGGGGTTCACGGCCGAGATGAGGAAGCTCTTCGACCATTCCGTCCGAGGGAGGGACGCAGCTAGGCGTCTGTTTTCTCTTCACCAAGGAACTCCGCAGCGTGGCCGACTTCGTGATCGAGTTCAAGACGTTGGCTGTGGAGAGTGGGTGGAACGAGGAGTCTTTGCAAGCGGCCTTTTACCAGGGCCTGTCGGAGCAGCTCAAGGATGAGTTGATCTCCTATCCGGAGCCTAGTGACCTGGACAGCTTGGTAGCCTTGTCTATTCGGGTGGATAATCGAGTCCGAGAGCCGAAGGAGGGAGAAGCAATGGGGTCCGTCCAATCGATCAGCTTCTCAGTTCCCAGTCGGGTCGGGTGGTGGACCAGAACACGTCGATCATTCTCCACCACTAAGGATTAGTGGAGAGGACCTCTCCCGATTCTGAACCCATGCAAGTGGGGGCGGCACGGGTTAACCAAGGAGGAGCGTCAACATAGACGTAAGACCAACTGCTGCCTCTACTGTGGTCGCTCGGGACATTACATCTCCACTTGTTCCCGGCGGTCGTCAAACTGCCCGGCTCGCTAAAGTTGGGAGGACTTTTAGCGAGCCAGTTTCAACCTCTCAGTACCTCTGTCAGACCCGCTTCCCGGCTACCCTTGTGAACAGGAATCAGAGCTTAGCGCTTAACGCTTTACTCGATTCAGGTGCCGACGGAAGCTTCTTGATGCCGAGTTGGTGGAACAGCTGGGGCTTTCCAAGGAGCAATTGCCGGAAGCCATTGAAGCGACCACTCTGAACGGGCAGTAGTCTGGCACGTATCACGATGAGGACTGAACCGGTTAAGATGCGGTTGTCGGGGAATCATTCTGAGATGATTTCATTTTTTCATTCTGCCGCCTTCCCATGTCCCTCTGGTCCTTGGATACCCCTGGCTGAAGGAACACAATCCCACGTCGATTGGGTGACGGGCAAGGTAACGAGTTGGAGCCTTGATTGTCATGCTAACTGTCTCAAGACTGCCTGCCCCCATTCGGTTCCCAGTCAGGTGATTGAGGCTAAACCCCCAGATTTGTCTCTGGTTCCCGAGACATATCACGATTTGGGGAAGTTTTCAGTAAGCAGAAGGCTCTGTCACTTCCTCCCCACCGACTATATGATTGTGCCATCAACCTGGTTCCTGGAGCTGTCTACCCCAAGGGAAGGTTATACAGTATCTCCCGACCTGAACGTGAGGGCGTTGGAGACCTACATCAAGGAGTCCCTAGCTGCTGGTCTCGTTAGTCCCTCGTCTTCACCCCTGGGGGGCAGGATTCTTCTTTGTGGGAAAGAAGGATGGCTCTCTTCGACCGTGTATTGATTATCGGGGGTTGAATGACATCACGGTCAAGAACAAGTATCCCCTGCCCTTGATGAGTTCTGCCTTCGACTCCTTACAGGGTGCTACGGTGTTCACCAAACTAGACCTACGCAATGCGTATCACCTGGTCCGGATCAGAGAGGGGACGAGTGGTTGACGGGTTTCAATACACCGATGGGTCACTTCGAGTATCAGGTGATGCCGTTTGACTGACCAATGCTCCAGCGGTATTCCAGAGTATGGTGAACGACGTCCTGAGAGATATGATCGGTCTCTTCGTGTTTGTTTACCTGGATGACATTCTGATCTTCTCGAAGGAACCTTCCGACCACGTCCCAGCATGTCCGGCAGGTTCTGCAGCGATTGTTGGAGAATCGCCTGTTCGTGAAGGCCGAGAAGTGCGAGCTTCACGCCCACACTACATCCTTTCTCGGGTACATCATCTCCAGGGGTGAGATTAGGATGGATCAGGAGAAGGTTAGAGCGGTTCTGGAATGGGCCCAGCCCGGTACGAGATTGCAACTCCAGAGATTTTTGGGGTTTGCGAATTTCTACCGCAGATTCATCCGGGATTACAGCCGTGTGGCCGCCTCCATTAACTGCCTTGACTTCCAGTATCAGGACCTTCAAGTGGAATCCGGAGGCGGATCGAGCGCTTTCTGGATTTGAAGAGGCGATTCACCAACGCACCGATTCTCTCTCTCAACCGGACACGGCCCGTCAGTTCGTCGTTGAAGTGGACGCGTCTGATGTGGGAGTTGGCGCCATCCTGTCGCAGCGATGCTCCACGGACAGTAAACTCCATCCCTGCGCCTACTACCTCGTCGCCCGCCTGCAGAGAGGAATTACGATGTGGGTAACCGGAGCTTCTCGCGGTGAAACTTGCCTTGGAGGAGTGGCGCCACTGGTTGGAGGGGCGGAGCAACCGTTTATTGTCTGGACTGATCACAAGAATCTTGCTTACGTGCAATCGGCTAAACGTCTCAACTCCCGTCAGGCCAGGTGGGCGTTGTTTTTCGGAGCGATTCAAGTTTGCCCCTGACGTTCGACCTGGATCTAAGAACGGCAAGGGCGTGACGCCTTGTCCCGGATGTTCTCCAAGACGGAGGAGAGTGGGTCCAAGACCGAGACTATTCTCCCCGGAACTGCGTCGTGGGAGCAGTTATGTGGAAGATTGAGGAGGAGGTGCTGGCGCCTCGACTCAGCCCGGTCCCGGTAACGGTCCACCCGGTCGGTTGTTTGTGCCTGAGTCGGTTCGTCCTGCTGTCCTCAAATGGTCCCACGCCAGCAAGATGGCTTGTCACCCTGGCGGGCTCGGACTATGGCGTTTCTTCGCAGACGTTTTTGGTGGCCTGCCATGGCCGAGGATACTCGGGGTTTTGTTGCTGCCTGTCCAGTGTGTGCGCAGAATAAGAGTACCAATCGGCCCAGCGCTGGACTACTTCACCCCCTTCCTATTCCCGGCGCCCATGGTCGCATCTGGCCCTGGACTTCGTACACGGGGTTGCCCGGCTTCTGAGGGGGAACACGGTCGTTCTGACTATCGTGGACAGATTCAGCAAGTTCGCCCACTTTGTGCCTATTGCCAAGCTTCCCTCTGCCTCGGAGACGTCCGAGATCCTGGTTAGGAGGTTTTCAGGGTCCACGGTTTGCCCAGTGATATCGTTTTCCGACCGTGGCCCTCAGTTTACCTCTGCTGTCTGGAAGTCCTTCTGTTTGGCCATTGAGCTACAGTCAGTCTCACATCTGGTTTTCACCCCCAATCCAATGGTCAGGCGGAGAGAGCCAACCAGAAGATGGAATCCACGCTTCGCTGTCTGGTCTCTTCCAACCCCACCTCCTGGGCCTCTCAGTTGCCTTGGGTTGAGTATGCCCACAATACTCTCCCTACATCTGCCACTGGGATGTCTCCCTTCCAGTGCCTGTATGGCTACCAACCTCCCCTGTTCCCTTCTCAGGAGAAGGAGCTATCAGTGCCTTCTGTAAACAGAATGATGGACAGAGGTCACACCGGATGAAACTTTGATGTCATATTATGTAATCCCAGTCAAATACCATAAACACTAGCATGAGCAAATGGTATTTAGACCAGACATTAGTCTGGAAAGTTGGCTATTGTTTAAGTTTCCTATAGCTCTGAGAATGTTCAAAAGAGTGATTGATTAACAGAGTGATTGATTAACAGATTATATGTGACTCGTTTCAGGAAACTAGGCATCTCTACTTCACAGGAGAGGCATTTGAACGTAAACCATTTTTTAAAATCAAAATGCGTGTTTTGGCAGAAATGCCTTCTGGAACATGTGAACTTTCATGTGCCTTAATAACAAACTTGTATGCCATCTGTAAATATGAATACAATTGTTAAATTACGAGCCTAGTTGGTTTAGCCATGGAAAAAGACAGGAACCATCCCGCTAGCCATCATTGGCTGAGATATGGGCTGGACATGGCGAGAGATGAGTTCAGATTGGTCTGTAGCACATTTCTGTCTATAACATGAGCTGCTCGGTATGTGGAGGTAATCCTTTCTAATGCGGCTTTCTGGAGGACCGAGTTTTGAAATCAGTGGAATGCCCGGTGGAAGCAGAGTATGATAGCTAAGGAGATGGAGAAAATTCAGGCGTTTGATTGCAAAAATGCAGAGGCAGTCAAAAAGAGAACACACAGAAGGCTGGTGTATAAATCACTTCTCTGGATTACATCTTCAAACTAAGGGCAACCATGGCATCCGTGACAGAGAGGGAGAAGCATTCATCCATGTATACGGGTAAGAGAGTCTAGCAAGCTACATTTTCAGATATTATACATGACTAATTTGGTCAGAAAGTCGTTTTCATTGCAAGTTAAAGTGTACTGTTAGCTAGCTAGCTAACTTTAGCTGGCTTGCTGGCTCGCTAGCTAGCTAATGTTATGTGTATGATCTGTGTAGTAATATTATTCGTATCTCAGAGCCATTTGCGTTGCTAGTTATAGCCTAGTGTTAGCTAACTAGCTAACATTGAAACTAGTTGGTTAGCTTTAGCTACCTGTAGATTCATGCAGGGTAGTAATGGTATGAGTTGGGATTATGGTTCATTGTTTAGCTAGCTAGCTACATGCCTAAACAAAAGACTCCACTATGCAAGTAACCATTTCACCGTACCTTTTACACCTTCTGTATCCTGTGCATGTGACAAATAAACGTAGATTTCATTTGATATAGTGTGTGTTTACCAGAGACGGTAATGTGAAGAACAACATGACTTGCACCAAATTAGGATGTAACGTTAGGCCAACGAGACAGTGTCCAATTTCTTAAATTCTCCAGTAGAATGCCCTGCTTTTATTTCGTTACACTCACAACCGTAAGCTATTTTCTGTAATTAGCTTGCCATTAACTTGTAAATAATTATCTTGTTGTGAGTTTATTTTCCTGTAATAATGAATACAAATTAGCTAAAGTTAAGACATTGTCAGCTGTATGATATGGTCATTATTTGAACTGGCTAGCCAGCTAACTTAACGTTAGCTAGCTAGCTAACAAGCTAGAAACTAACCAACACATTGTTTAGAACGTTGCTTTTAGTTGCCTGGTTTGCTAGATTGACATATACTAAATTAATTTTTAAACGGATGGGTTTATTGTTGTTAAAATACCAGTTATGCTATTTTGGACCAACAAGCTACTGATGTCATGCCGCCTGTCGTTTTTGTGTTTATACTTTTCATAACAACAACGACAAGTTTGATGTCAGACAACAATAGAATGTTTATGATGTCACTGCGACAACTGTATACATACATGTCGATAGACGTAGTATAAACAAGCCTTTAGTCTTAAAATCTTTGGTTGTTTAGTACACTACCGTACTCACTCTGTTTAGCACATGCCTCACATGTGAATCCTTAAAGAGATGGGTGGGGCTAAGGCTTAAGAGGGTGTGAATGATACTGAATGGGTGTAGACAAAGAAAGTTCTCCAGTAGGGGTACCAAACATTAAAGGGCCATTTTCTCTAAAAATGGGGTTACAAGTTGATCAACTTTCAAATCAGAATTACTTACCCATTGTTCCTTAACTGTAGTGTATGATATACCATGTTCTAGCTCGGAGTCTACTTTTATCCAATGTAAAAAACATAATTTCAAATTTTGCTACATAAGACCGAAACGAGCCGGTTGGTCACATTCAGTATGTTGTTATGTTATGAGCCTATAATATCATATCAATTAAGTAACAGATAATCAATGAGGGGCTATTACAGTCCATGGATTAAACTTTTATTTTTTTTTCATTTTAGCAGACACTCTTATCCAGAGTGTATACATTTTAAAAATTTCGCTTAGGGGCGCCAAAAAATGCTAGGGCTGGCTCTGACTGCGTGTCTGGATATGGATGTGGGTATGCAGACCCTCGAGCAGTGCTACAACCCAATTTGAGTAATAATATTACAGTTCCTTTCCAACAAGTCAATTTGTCAAATGTCTGCCCTGCTAGAGCTGCCCTGGTCAACTGTAAGTGCTGTTATTGTGAAGTGGAAACATCTAGGAGCAACAACGGGACTACCAAGTGCTGTCCTCGGTTGCAACACTCACTACCGAGTTCCAAACTGCCTTTGGAAGCTGTTTTTTCATGGTTCGGGCTAGACCCCTTTGTTCCAGTAAAGGGAAATCTTAACGCTACAGCATACAATGACATTCTAGACGATTCTGTGCTTCCAACTTTGTGGCAACAGTTTGGGGAAGGCCCTTTCCTGTTTCAGCATGACAATGCCCCCGTGCACAAAGCGAGGTCCATACAGAAATGGTTTGTCGAGATCGGTGTGGAAGAACTTAACTGGCCTGCACAGAGCCCTGACCCATCGAACACCTTTGGGATGAATTGGAATGCCGACTGCGAGCCAGGCCTAATCACGTTATTTCCCCTTGCTTCCCACCTAGCATTTAGTTTGGTACAGCGGGGGTCAATGTAAGCCTCACTGTCTGCCTGTCCGACTTGGAAACAATGTTTCACTTTTTCATTTTGATCTCTTTACAATAGGGAGTGAACGGTCCCCAGACGAGACGAGACAACTTTTTCTGATCCAGGCCAAATCACGCATCAATGTCACTATCATGGACATATCCAATAAATTCCAATTTTAAAAAGCTGAAACAAACGACAATGCAGCAGGGGCAGTACCATCATTCCAAGTTCACTATTTGACATGACTGTTAGTTGAAGTTGGCTAGCAAGCTAGTAAGTGACATGATCATTATTTAGCCTGCCCTGCATAGCAACCATTTTGTTTAGAACGGATGACCAGTCCTTTTGCAAAGCAACTTTGCAAAAATAATTAAGAATACGGTCGCTTCTGTAGCAAATTACCAAAATAACGAACAACTAGATTGTTATCCGGACTATATCGTCTGGTGGAAGAATGAAATTGTATGAATTTACTTATCAAAATAACGTTTTTTATTCAAATATATAAAACATTGTTATTTTAATATGTTGGTAACAGTTTTATAAAAGCAATAAAGCATGTGAGGCAGTGCTGTATCATGAATACAGTCACAGGTAAATGGGTTGACTGGCCCTCCGCTATCGCGTCAGGCCGAAGAACGCAATTTACCTGTGACTGTATTCAGTATACAGCACTGCTTCTTGTGCCCTATTGCTTAAATCATGCACACTCTAGAATGCCCTTCAAGCCAATCAGAAATGAGTATTCAACAATGCCATGGTATAATATGGCCCAAGGAGGTGTGGTATATGGCCAATATACCACAGCTAATGGCTGTTCTTATGCACGACGCAATGCAGATTGCCTGGACACAGCCCTTAGCCGTGGTATATTGTCCATGTACCACAAACTCCTTAGGTGCCTTATTGCTATTATAAACTGGTTACTAATGTAATTAGACTAGTAAATAGTATTTTTTTGTCATACCCATGGTATATGGTCTGATATACCACGGCTTTCAGTCAATCAGCATTCAGGGCTTGAAGCACCTGGTTTATAATTCATTATAAATAGGGTACAGTGTCCATTATATGAAGTCATCCACAGAGTATGATAAGTAAAATCTAAATGACCAGGTCTCCCTTACAAAAATAGGTATTTTGACCTAAACAACCTGTTACTAAAGGGACAACCTGGTAAAATAAAATGCTTTAAATATTGTATGACTATTTTATTTCTGTATGTTTTCAGGCCTTGTGGGCTATCCTGAAGATAGTGTTGTTGTGAGTGACTCAGCAGCAGACATTGACAGAGCAGTGACACCGGATGCCACCCACCACACTGCTAGGCTATCCTTGACGGACGGGGTAGGCCTACAGATGTAGGATCTTAATTTGAGCCAGTTTGCTACAGCAGGAAAATAATCCTGCAGCAACAGGACATTTGAATTTTGATGTGGATTATAATTAATGGACATCTTTTTGCAGGGGTTGATACCTTTTTCGTTAGGGCAAATCAAGTCTGACATTTTAAAGTGGAAATTACAAACTTTAGAAGCCTTTTAAAATCTTGAATACACAACAAGTTTGCTTTTCCTGCTGTGCAGGAACATTCTCAACAACAAGAGTGATCAAATTAAGATCCTACATCTGTAGTAGACCAGGGGGGTAAGAATAACTATGACACATACCAGACCTGGGTTCAAATACTATTTGAAATTGTTCATTTTAGCCTGCCCTGCGTGCCAGATGCGCAGGGTTTGCACTTTTGCGACTGTTCTATTGGTTCCATTGTGCCAGGCAAGCTCAATCAAGCCCAGCTACAGTTTTATAAATAATTTTAATTACTATTTGAACCCAGGTCTGACACATACACAGAGTGTAGGCTATCCTTTGACGGGGTAGGTCTAGCTAGTAGTGGGGTAAGAATAACTGTGACACATACACAGAGAATGGCCAGGATAGTCCTACCCTAGACAGGACAGGGGTAGGATTCCCTCTTGTTGTTTAAGCACACTTAAGAGAAAACATATTGTAATACTTTACTTAAAACCTGCATGACAATAGTTTGTTTTATAACTTGTTATAAGCATGTATGAGCCTGTAAGGTTTATAATCTGTTACGACTCTATGTATCAACATTTTAACTGACTCAAAATGGCTGGTAATTAGTCAGGATCATTATGAGATGATTATAAGTATTTTATTTATTTTATTTAACCATTATTTATCCAGGAAATCCAATTGAGGTCAGAATACCTATTTTACAAGTAATCACAGTGAATATTCCAGAATATCAGTTTGGGTGAGACACTTGTACTTTGGGAGGATCAAGATCATTTCTATATTCACCCAGTCAGTCCAGTATAAGTACCAGGAAAGCTAATTAATTCATACAACTATCACACCCATGCATATTAAATTACACTGATGTTCAGGATAACATGGTTTTATATTAGTTAATAACTAATTTTGAAAGATTGTATAATGCAATCTAACTAGATAATGCGTAGGTTACTTCATCCTAATGTAAGCTAAATGCATTGGATACAAATACTGGCATGTGATAACGGATACCATGTCCAGTATAATTATATAAATCCAAATCAAACAGGCATATATAGTCAATGAAATGAATACAGTATTGTAATATTATTGATGCCTTTCTCTCTCCTTGCAGGGGATCAGACATGAACAACAGGCACCAGATGCCCAAGCCTCAAATCCAGAAAACTGGAGACATCAACAATTGTCATTTTGAATACATGTTTAAAAATGGTATTGGTTTTCCTGTATCTGTACATGAGTCCTTAGTCCATTGTACATAATGAGTAATTCCCAAGTGAGGGACATCTCAAGGAGATTAAACTCCAACATTCATAAGTTTGTGCAGTAGACAAGGGCAAATTTAGTCATGACCGCCAAATTTAGTCATGACTGTCACGATCGTCGGTAAGAGATGAGGACCAAGGCGCAGCGTTGCAGGCAAACATACTCTTTAATTAGAGACACGATCAAAAACAACAAACGATACGTGACAGTTCACGGTCTAACAAAAACAGACTAGAAACAAGATCCCACAAACTCTGTGGGGAAACAGGCTGCTAAAGTATGGTTCTCAATCAGAGACAACAAGCAACAGCTGAATCACGTTGCCTCTGATTGAGAACCACACTGGCCAACATAGACAAACAATACTAGAATGTGAAACCTAGAACAAAACACATATACTTTACACACCCTGGCTCAACATATTAGAGTCCCCAGAGCCAGGGCGTGACAGTACCCCCCCCTAAAGGCGCGGACTCCGACCGCGCCCACCAAATACCACAGGGGAGGGACCGGGTGGGCACTCCGCTAGGCGGCGGATCCGGCTCGGGCCTGATCCCCGCTCCCTCTCCAACCCCCCCAAAGTACCCCTGGTCCGGTCTGGCCCCGCTGGCCGGAGCTGGACTGCACACTGGTGGAGCGGATTGTTCTAGCTCCGGCGTGAAGCATCTGACCGGTGCCGGACCAGCCACCAGTGGAGCAGGAGCGGGCCGAGCCGGCCTGACGAAACGCACCACTGACTTGGTGCGGGGAGCAGGAGCGGGCCGGACCGGGCTGACGACGCGCACCACTGACTTGGTGCGGGGAGCAGGAATGGGCCGGACCGGGCTGACGACGCGCACCACTGACTTGCGCGGAGCAGGAATGGGCCGGACCGGGCTGACGACGCCGCACCACTGACTTGGTGCGGGGAGCAGGAGCGGGCCGGACCGGGCTGGACGAGCGCACCACAGGCTTGGTGCGGGAGCAGGAACAGGCCGGGCCGAGCTGGCGACGCGCACCGTAGACTTGGTGCGAGTGGCAGGAACAGGCCGGACCGTACTGGGAACACACACCACTGGCCCTACGTGGGGATCAGGAACAGGCCGGACCGGACTGGCAACACACCCCAGTACCTCTCGCCGTGCCTCTACACCTTCCATCCCCTCTTCGACCAGTGGCCCCCCGTAACCTGGCGGCCTCCTCTGCCAACCCGCTGGGCCGCTCTATCGCGGCCTCCTGCTGCCCCGACGTCGTGAGCCCCCCCCTAAAAATTTTCTGGGAGTCTCTCTTCCCCGTGGGCCAGGCCTCTATAGTTCTCGCCCAACTCTCGCTCTTCTGCTTCCAATTCCCGCCATTCAGCTCCTCATTCGGCTTGACCCAGTCGAAGCTCTTCCTCCACTGTTCCCAAGTCCACCCTCTCTGCTCCTCACTAGGCTGCTTGGTCCAGTTCTGGTGGGATCTTCTGTCACGATCGTCGGTAAGAGATGAGGACCAAGGCGCAGCGTTGCAGGCAAACATACTCTTTAATTAGAGACACGATCAAAAACAACAAACGATACGTGACAGTTCACGGTCTAACAAAAACAGACTAGAAACAAGATCCCACAAACTCTGTGGGGAAACAGGCTGCTAAAGTATGGTTCTCAATCAGAGACAACAAGCAACAGCTGAATCACGTTGCCTCTGATTGAGAACCACACTGGCCAACATAGACAAACAATACTAGAATGTGAAACCTAGAACAAAACACATATACTTTACACACCCTGGCTCAACATATTAGAGTCCCCAGAGCCAGGGCGTGACAATGACCGCCAAATTTCGTCATGACCGCCACAGGAGTTTACACGTTTTTGTTCCAGTCCTTTACTAACACCTCATTTCAACTAATTGTGGTCTAAATTGAAGACTTGCCCACAGTGCAATCCCCTGGGACAGAAAATCACATCTGTATTTTAGAATTAGCTTTATGTTACAATGTCCTGACAAAATTGCATAATAAACAATAACATGGGTGAATCTATTTCTATTTAACATTGTGATGTTGCACACTCCTTAATAAAATCCTGGGATATGGTGATTATCCTGGTGGCTGGGAGGTTCCCAACAAGTTACATCTGCAGGGTGTCAGGGGGAGATGTCCTTCAAGCTGGAGAAAGCAGAGACAAGGGGGGAGAAATTAACCTCAGATTTCAGTGCTGGCTCAAGTCGCTGATGCCACAACTACCTTTATTAATCTGCAATCGTTTTGTTAACAGTTTTGCATATTTTTAGGCGTGTTCAGTTCTTTACAGTAAGAGTAGAATAACTTAGCCTCTAATTTGAACTAGTAACACCAAACCCAATTGTGCAGCACAATATGGGAAGGGAAAGTGACAAGAGAAAGTTAGATAACGTTAGTGTTAGGTAAACAGACACTGCATGCAGCTAGCTAGCAAGCAAGCTTGCTAAACAGACTCATCAACAGAATGCACAAATAACTCAGCTGGCTACTGTAGTGTATTGAGATTATGATGGTGTTAAATGTTTTTAAGTGGAACTGAAAGAATGTTCATTTTAGTATCAAGAGGGAATGTTTTAGTGTAATGTCACATACAACAGACAGGAAGTGTGTTGTAGACAGGGGAGACTGGTGATTGGCCAGAAGAGGGAGCATCTTTTTGCATTGTTTATAAATAGGGGCTAGACTACAGAAAGGGCAGAACGGCCATGGCAATCTGGGACGCCGTTCTCCGGACACCGCGGGTCTGTAACTTATGCTGTAACCTCGTGATTTTAATAAAAGCCTCTAAATCATTGTGCAGCATAAGCGGACTCTTTGTTGACAGCAATAATTGCCACCATTCACCCGATACGACAAATGGCGCCCAATGTGGGGCTGGTCTGCACCTCTCCTTTGCTCATTCAGTCGCCAGGCTAACTCGCTTTGAAGCATGGCCAGACAAGGGTGAGTTTTTCTTACCGCTTTGGAGCTTGTTAGATTGGATACGACTTGTGTACACTGGAGAGATGTACCATACGACCTTGCCTCGGGTGGCGTTATTGCGGTCGACTAGAGTCTGTTATAATATATTCCATGGGTAAACGGCAGGTAATTGGAAGTTTAGAGCATAAAACGGTAGGAATTAAGTATTGAAGGTGTACAATTAAAACAGATATGCGCATTCATTAGGGCACTGTACCGCTTAAGACCCCGGGGGGGCCATTTAGAAAATGATGGGCCGACAAATCCGCGTGCACGATAGAATGTGCATTCGGTGGGTTTTAAAGAAAACTCGGTTTGATGGGATTTAGCTGATTGTGATTATGACTCGACTCTCGTCCGACGGGGGGTTTGATTGGGTTTGATTTCTCGGTGTAATGGTCATTAATCCACGGTAGCAAAAACGGTAGGATAAATATGTTAAAATAAATAGGGCAGTGCAGGATGTTTGTTTGTGTGGTAGGCCGCAGTTAGCTAAAGGCTAAGGCTAATGTTAATGCTAAATGGGATTGGGTTTCATGCTACATTGTACACAAAGGCTAAGGCTAAATGCTAAGGCTAAATGCTAATTGTGTTGCGTGCTACATGCTAACGGATATCCTTAGAGGCCTCATTGCGATGGGATAAGCCTCTTAAACTTGTTTGTGTGTGGGTGGAATTCAAAGTTCTACGCAAATGTGAGCTCTGTTATGTGTAATTGTGTGAGTATAAGGTATAAAATAGTGAAGCTGTAGCGTAATGCTATCGTTCTGTTGTGTGGCAATCGTATTGTTAAGCGCATGCGTTTAATTTTGCGACACTACACTACAGAAAGGGGGAGTTTATGGCACGAGATTAGGACACGTTTTGTTTTACGGCACTAAACTACACCACGAGGGGATGCTAAAACTACAACAAAGGGGATTGTGGGTACAGGGTCATATCTCTGTGGGGCCTGCGTGTCGCAGGGAGAGAAATAGACACAGACGAGGAAACAAAGAGAAGATATATTTTGACACGAGTATTCTAGTTTAAACGGCGGATGGTTAAAGATGAAACTTGTTTTGTGACCTATTGAATTTATAAATTAGATATATGATGACGGATTATAATGAATTAAATTAAATGACGGATTAAAATTAAATAAAATGTTTTTGAGCGATCGATAATTATTCCTGAGTTAATTCTTAGAGCGAATGTAGAACGAACGAATATTGAATGGTTGGAAATACTCAGTGATTGCATTAACTACTACAATGTTATTCTGTGTCTTTGTTCCCTTGTCATATGAGAGACAGGAGAGAGGAAAGAGAGAGAGGAGATACAGGAAGTGCTGACGTGACAAGGTGTGACGCGGCAGAGGATCAGATATCAGGCTAGTTCACAAAATCATCCCTTACAAAATATTTGATGACAATTTCACATAGGCTTGGCAAATACTATTTCATTAAAAATTGCATTTTGGAGGCTCTGTGCATCACTGGGGTTTGATTGGAATTGTGTTGGGAATCAAGGACTGACATTATTCTGTAAAATTAAGATAAGGGTTTATGGTAATTATAGAGCAAGGGGTTACAGGCTTTGTTTTTGGGGATTGCTTTGAAGTTGACTAACTTACATTTGCATTTGATGGGCTGTGGTAAGATAGCCAACACTAATTGGTAAATTGGTGACATAGGATATAGGAATAAAAATTGGTTTTAATTATTCATGATTTTTAATTGATTTATTTAAAAAAATTAAAAAAAATAAAAAAAAATTTTTTGGGGAGTTGTTAGGTTTATATTAATAATTAGAGGGGGGAAGCCATATGCTATACAGTCTAAAATAAGATAGTTCACAATAAATGAATATAAAAGGGTTGATATAGGGGAAAAATAGTGATCCTTTAACTAAAGTAGTGTTAGGAAAACTAATGGCAGAAGTTAGTACACCTTTCTCACGCACGGATTCAGCAAAATGACACCCACCTTACGAGAAGGGAGTAGAGCTTAGGGATGTTTATCCTCAGCTTCCAGTGATCATCCAGGAGGGTGATTATTGCATCAGAGATGAAGATGAACGAATAATAGATAGAGGGCAAGCAGAAACGACCAGAAAGATGAATCCAAAACTCCAGAAGGAAGAAAAACCGAGATGTCTGGAAACTAAGAGAAGAATGAGGTTCGAGTTCAGATGAAGATAGCGATAAAGAAGGGACTAAAGGTGCTGTGTATTCAAAAGGAGTTTGTCCTACAAGGACTGGCACAGAAGAAAAGTAAGAAGATGATGGAAGATGATATTTTGAGGACAGAACTTAGAATATAAGCTTTTGAAGAATCCTGATATGTCAACAGCAAGAAAGAACAGGATCAAGAAGCTCTCAGAAAACTCAATCATACAACTGGTGGAGAAGAGAAGCTTTGGTTATGAAGAATCAGAGTGAACCAAATCAACAATCACTGTTACAGCTTCAACTGAACAATATCAAATGCAATTGTACCAGCCAAGGGGGGTACCAAATGTTCCATATCCACAGCCAGTTTCTGGACAGACACAGAATTGGAGAGGAAGAGGACGAGAAGAAATAGAAGGAGGAGGAAGATTTCAGCTACACTTCCAGCAACTTTCAGAAGACTGTTATAATTGTGGACAGATTGGTTACTTTACCTGTGAGTGCAACAAGTCAGGAGGAAAAACAGAGAACATTTTTAATGAAGATACAGGGGCAATTCAAGATCACCTGTTCTCCAGGTGAACCCTAAAGATTCTAGAGTGCCTAGAAGATACGAGGGGGGTGTCAGCTGGTAGCACCAATTAGGAAGAAAATATCTAACAATTGAAGTAAAACCAGAGGACTATGAGAAATAATGGTGAATAGTGGAAAAACTTATCTGTGTTCAGCCTAAAGAGGTTAAACATCTCACTATGTAAAATTGACTAATTAGGATAGGGATTTGAGGTAGTAAACAGCTAATTACTCTTAGGGAACCAATTGAGCTATGTTATAAAAAATCAAGGAGAAATTAAAATAGACATACTAATATTAGAAGATACTGTTATGGCAGTGTTGGGAAGAGATGCATTGTTTAAATTGAATTGTACAATAAGATGTACACTAGACGACTGTCTGGTAGAGGATTTTAAAAAGTAGGGTTTTTGGGAATCATATTTGCTTAAAAAGATAATATCATAGGAAGGATGATAATCTATTAGACTGCCTATTAGACAATCTGTCTGAAAAAAAGTTAAAAGGGGTGACTGTTATTCTGGGTTACATTCTTACACCAAGAGATTTCAGGCTAGGCTAAAAGGTGTTTAGTCGTTTGCCAAGTCCGTGTAAAAGAAGTCAGAAACAGGTGGGGACTTTCCCAATCACATATTCTAAAAATTTGGTGGTAAAGGGATTTTGTGAATAAATCAGTGGAAAAGGTTTTTAAAGGTTAGGAGGAAAAGATTAGATTAAAATAAGTTAGGAGAACTAGGTTGAAGGAACTCTAAGACAGTAAGCTAAGTTTCAAAGTTAGTAGTAAGAGAGAGAGAACAGTAGTGAAGGACATTTTAAAGTTTAGTGGGAAGATATGGTAGGAGTTTAGATCTGTTAGGAGCAGATGCATTGAGAAAGTATGTGTTGCTGAATGATAAGAGAAGATTGAGGGTGATTGAGTATCTATATTTACAGTTCCAGCAGGGAGATCAAGGTAATTATAGGTGTATTTTTTATAATCAAAAGTTTGAAAGTCAGGGATTAGAGATAGGACTGAGAGTTGGGGAAAAAGTGACACTAGTGGTGATAGATGGAAGTACAAGCAAAGACAACTTTTCTTTGGAAAATGGATTAAGTAACAATAAGGACATTAACACTTCAGTCTATTATAACAACAGTGAGAAGCAAGTTAACTCTTTCAACATTGATAGTTATTAAAGCCATAAATATATCGCATTTGATTATAAGGGAACCAATAGCTCCAGCGCCAATTTTAGGGGAAAAAATACTTATTAGGGTTAGGATGGGGACGTTCCTCCCACATGGAGAGATAATTATGGAGAAGAAGTATTGTTATCAGGACCAAGAGTAGAAGCTGTGGCACCTAATCAAAGGAGGTATAGTTTGGAAGAGGGTTAGGAGTGACTGTTCACTTATGTTGCGTAATGTTACAGAGAAAGGTCAGGGAGAATATATGTGTACTTATCTAGTGCAAGCATTAGAATTTGTTCCGGTTAAGAATTATTGGTTAAAAGGCTATGTAATTCATAAAGTAACGCATATAATGGAAGAGTTGAGGTCTGTTGTAGCCTCCACAGTCATTGAGGGAGTTCAGGAGGAGTAGATTACAGTAGTCACTCCAACAGTAGATAATACACAGAGGATATTGGTAACTGTGCCACTAGAAATAATTAAGGTTAATACATACTTTAATGGTAACTTTGGAAGGGATTAATGATACGATGGCAATAGCAAATGTAGGAAGTATGACACCGACAACAACTTTTCTGAAATTAAATGGGGAATTTTAGACTCAGGGGTTTATGTTACGGATGGAGAGTGCTGTCAATGATAGTACGAATAGGGTTAAAATAGGAGAGCAGATAGTGGTAGAGAGAATATAGATTCATCATGGAGGTACAGGATGAGGTCTTTGATTTTAATGACAGACAAGGAGAGGTATCTGATCAGTACCGCTCGTTAGGGAAGAGAGAAACTAAATGGATGGGTTTGATTCTTCTGTTGTGAAAATTAGAGATAGATGGGCAGGTTCCAACAGCTCATTCTGTAATATCAGTGAGGAATCTTGAGGGTCCATGTCTGGTGAGAATTCCAGCACCAAACATGTTAGAGACGGTCGTTCGACCTCTATCAAGTATGTGTCAATCTTATGCGTTGTCATGACTGTGGTATCAGCAACAGTCAGTAACAGATAAAATAATGTCGTTGTCAAAACATTTGTTTAAGCCTAGGTTTAGGTGTTATTGGGTTAAGTGAATTAACTTGTGTGAATTTGTTAGATGGGAAGGAAACTCAGGTAACAGCGTAACTGAAGCATTTGAGGTGTAACCATTGAGGGCTAAAAGTTGTTTTTGTTCTAATAAAACATATGATGTAAGGGGTATGTTTATGGGAATATCAGATTGTGATGTTATATGATAACTTTGGGTAGGCATGACCTTAAGGGTAGTAATGAGAAATATGTTATTTTTTATGTACCAGGTAGTAAGAACAGCAGGACTTTGATGGTTAAAAGATTAGCTTTTGCCTGACAATGTGACTATGGGGAATTTTAGAGATATTTAGAGGGTTTGTGGTGATAAAGCGTATATATTCTTACCCTATGGATAGACAGGATGTTGTTACATGTCAACGTTGAAGCTTCCATATGAGATTTCTACCATTATAAGAGGGGTAGCACCGGACACAGAAATCTGAAGCTATATTTGAAATTGGATGAAAAGAGACATGGCTACATGTCATAGTCTTCAAGCCTATCATTGAAGGATAAATCTAAGGGAGAAGGGGGGACTTTTTCCATGGTATGGTGTAACATTTGGGAAGATCATATTGATAATATTAGTACATACTTTGAGTCCAGATAGTTCAGATAGTTATATATGCATTGAAGAATATAAGGGATGCGTTTGGGAGATCTGAGAAGACTTGGTTGCAAGATCATGTAGGCCAGTAGGGGCAGTGATGGGTTACATTTAATGGCAGCTTTGATAGCACTGTGTGATGTTTGTAATTTGTTACTGACCTTTAAGAAAGCTATGATATTGAGATAGGTTGGAGAGTGATGCCTGGAGACAACACTCAGATGCCGGTGTTGACTGTTCCTGATCTGGATGAAGATGGACCAGTGGAACTGAATGGATAAATATCATTTTTGATTATTTGATCATTTTTCCCCCAAAAAATTTTTTTTCAATATTGGTGTGATTTGTAGTATGATTTATGAATCAAAGGGGGGAATGGGTTTATGTGATTCATACATCATTTATATATCATTTTTATATTCTTAGTTGATATTGATGGTCAATTTGAAAGTGTTGTTTTGCAAAAGATACTGTTTGGTCTTTCCTTTTCTTTCAGAAGCATTTGGGGGAACATATGGAGATTGAAATACTCAAACAGGGACAATATGAAGGGACAATATGACTGGAGGAGATGAAACAAGGAGGGTGTGGCCGATTCCATCATCAACAAATCCATTGGAAGTCGAGACTACGGGGAGATGAAGTGTAGTGGACTACATTCCAGTGTCTGCAATGAAATATAGACATGTGTAATACATAATTGTGTCATATTCTTAGGTATTAATTTTTGTAGAATGATATTTGATGTTATTGAATACATGTGAGGATCTTAGATGTTTTTGTTTATTTCGGTGATGTTTAGGGACAGGGAATTTAGGCAGGGAGAGGTTCAATGTAGGGTCCAATGGGTTGACCAGCCTTACAAGTGGATGTTTTTGGATAGGATTTTGTTTGCAGGGGCTTACATGTGTATTTAATTGCATCATAGTTTCAAATGCATTTACATGGTTTATGAGTTTATCTGGAGTACCGAAGGTGGTTGCCTGGGGCAGAGGGACCGTGAGAGAATTTTACTGTCTTGATTGATGGATAGAAGGTTGCCGGACAGTTTTTCGCTCTTACACTCCATAAAGATTTGTTCATATTTCATAGTAATGTATTCATACTTCATAAACAGTTATTCATATTTCATAGAAAGGTATATACACTCTAGAGGAGAATGGTTTTTGGTTTAATGTTAAAGATACTCAATAAGATAAATTGTTACTGGTCATAATCCTATTCTGTTTGTTTTCGAGACTTAGTTCGTCTCGAAGGGGGGAATATCGTATATGAAGATTATGTCTTTGTTAAATGTTTTTCATGAAGAAATGGAATGTTGTTTATGTTAGTATCAAAAGGGAATGTTTTAGTGTAACGTCACATACAACAGACAGGAAGTGTGTTGTAGACAGGGGAGACTGGTGATTGGCCAGAAGAGGGAGCATCTTTTTGCATTGTTTATAAATAGGGGCTAGACTACAGAAAGGGCAGAACGGCCATGACAATCTGGGACGCCGTTCTCCGGACACCGCGGGTCTGTAACTTATGCTGTAACCTTTTGATATTAATAAAAGCCTCTAAATCATTGTGCAGCATAAGCGGACTCTTTGTTGACAGCAATAATTGCCACCATTCACCCGATACGACACTACATTTCCTATGTTTTGTCATGGAATATTCTAATCAAGTAAGAGAGACTTTGTAATTTCTTCAAACAATCATCTTTATTCTATATCGATTTAATTATTGCAATAATGAAGCTGGTCGACCACACACTCTGTGTGTTGCCGAGAGCTTAACCTTTACAGAAAAATGCTGGTTCTTATACTGCTGACACTAAAAATGCTTAGTCATGGCTGGTTCCACCCCTCCCAGATCGGGGGCATCATAAGCCACTTTGGGTTTATCTTGTGGTTATATGCACCTGGTGTTGTTTTAACCCCTAACCCGGCTTAGTTTCCCAAATACAAGGATGAACAGAAACAAGAAGGGTTTTGTTCTACTCCTCCAGGCTATCTTCATCTCGGTTACACCCACCACATCTTGTCTATGGAATGCATGCTGTAGATCAATTGTCAGCGCAAGCTGTCTCTAGTGACCATTTACCCAGATTAGCTGCAGGGAGCTAAGTGGAGACCATAAAAACACAGCATTAGTAGAACAGAAATGTCTTACTATTTGTTAAGTATTAATATCAAACAAATCAGGTACATTTTTCTCTCACATCAGATGTTACAAAATGTAACATGTCTTATCTCCAAACGAGTCGGCCAGGACTATTTTCTCCTGCCAAGCCAATGCAATGGAGTGAAACACGATCAGGTGCCCACTTTAGTCCCTGAAAACAAATAGGGAATAATTTTCTACATGTTGGCTAGCAAGTTCACCCGTTCATGATTTAAAAACTGTCTAGGTCTTCACAATTGACACATTGCTGAATCTACGATTTGGTCTAGGTAGTTGTGTTCTTCATCTCTAAATAGCCGATAAGCAGGACAAGATCGCCTACTAACGTTAGCTAGCTATCGCATACGACGTGTTAGCTAGCTAGCTAGCTTGGCAACGGGCTGATAAACAACAGTTACTCAACATTTGAATTCAAAATTCACATGAAAGTAATTTGTTGAACATTTTAACATAATTTTGTGAATAAATAAACATTATACTTACATTTCACCAAGTTATTCCTTATTCCTCTGGAACATTTTCTCCCAAGCGGGGACTTGTGTCCACCATTAATTCCGAATTTTTTAGATTTTTCAGTGCGCCATATGTCTTATGGGATATCCTCCCCGGCACAGGAGGTTGGTGGCACCTTAAAAGGGGAGGACGGGTTCGTGGTAATGGTTGGAGAGGAATCAGTGAAATGGTATCAAATACATCAAACACATGGTTTGATGCCATTCCATTTGCTCCATTCCAGCCATTATTATTAGCCGTCCTCCCCTCAGCAGCCTCCATTGCTCCCCGGCGAATGATACATGGGAAAACAGCATTTTAAATGCCCAGGAACCTTGGGTTTGGGACATGCCAATTCTGACTTCCTGCCTCAAAAGGCAGCATCCTTCTCGATTGGGACACACAGCCATAGAGCCTGCATCCCAAATGGCACCCTATTACATAAATAGTGCATTTTGAGCAGGGCCCATAGGGCTCTGGTCAAAAGTAGTGCACTACAGTGCCTTCAGAAAGTATCCAAACCCCTTGACTTTTTCCACATTTTGTTGTGTTACAGCCTGAATTTAAAATGGATTAAATAGAGATTGTTTGTCACTGGCCTACACACAATACCCCATAATGTCAAAGTGGAATTATGTTTTTCAAAAGTTTAACAAATTAATTAAAATTAAAAGCTGAAATGTCTTGAGTCAATAAGTATTCAACCCCTTTGTTATGGTAAGCCTAAATAAGTTCAGGAGTAAAAATTTGCTTAACATAATAAGTTGCCTGGACTTACTCTGTCTGCAAAAATAATGTTTAACATGATTTTTGAATGACTACCTCATCTATGTACCCCACACATACAATCATCTGTAAGGGTCCTCAGTCGAACAGTGAATTTCAAACACAGATTCAACCGCAAAGACCAGGGAGGTTTTTCAATGCCTCGCAAAGAAAGGCACCTATTGGCAGATGGGTAAAAATAGAAAAAGCAGACATTGAATATGCCTTAGAGCATGGTGAAGTTATTAATTATACTTTGAATGGTGTGTCAATACACACAGTCACTACCTGGTTTAGTCTGCTTTCCACCAGACACAGGGAGATTAATTCTCCTTTTAGCAGGACAATAACCTAAAACACAAGGCCAAATCTACACTGGGGTTGCTTACCAAGAAGACAGTGAATGTTCCTGAATGGCCGAGTTACAGTTTTGACTTAAATCTACCTGAAAATCTATGGCAAGACTTGAAAATGGTTGTCTAGCAATGATCAACAACCAATTTGACAGAGCTTGAAGCATTTTTAAAAGAATAATGGGCAAATGTTGCACAATCTACATGTGGAAGACTCTTAAGAGACTTACCCAGAAAGACTCACAGATGTAATCGCTGCCAAAGGTGCTTCTACAAAGTATTGACTCAGGGGTGTGAATACTTGAGATATATCTGTATTTATTTTTCAATACATTTACTAAAATTGCTAAAAACATGTTTTCACTTTGTCATTATAAGGTATTGTGTGTAGATGGGTGAGATATTTTATATATTAAAAAATATATATATATTCTGGCTGTAACACAACAAAATGTGGAATAAGTCAAGGGGTATCAATACTTTCAGAAGGCACTGTATGTAAGGATAGGGTGCCATTTGGGACTCAGACAAAGAAGCTGAACCTCGGCAAGACGGAGCTGCTCTTCCTCCCCGGGAAGGACTGCCCGCTCCATGATCTCGCCATCACGGTTGACAACTCCATTGTGTCCTCCTCCCAGAGTGCAAATAACCTTGGCGTGACCCTGGACAACACCCTGTCGTTCTCCGCTAGCATCAAAGCGGTGACCCGATCCTGTAGGTTCATGCTCTACAACATTCACAGAGTACGACCGACCCTACCTTACACAGGAAGCGGCACAGGTCCTAATCCAGGCACTTGTCATCTCCCGTCTGGATTACTGCAACTCGCTGTTGGCTGGGCTCCCTGCCTGTGCCATTAAACCCCTACAACCATCCAGAACGCTGCAGCCTGTCTGGTGTTCAACCTTCCCAAGTTCTCTCATGTCACCCAACTCCTCCGCACACTCCACTGGCTTCCAGTTGAAGCCTGCATCTGCTACAAGACCATGGTGCTTGCCTACGGAGCTGTGAGGGGAACGGCACCTCCGTAACTTCAGGCTCTGATCAGTCCTTACACCCAAACGAGGGCATTGCGTTCATCCACCTCTGGCCTGCTGGCCCCCCTACCTCTGCAGAAGCACAGTTCCCGCTCAGCCCAGTCAAAACTGATCGCTGCTCTGGCACCCCAATGGTGGAACAAGCTCCCTCATGACGCCAGGACTGCGGAGTCACTCACACCTTCCGGAGACACTTGAAACCCCACCTCTTTAAGGAATCCCCCAAAAAGAAGGTTTTCCTACTTACAAAGCATGTAGAGGTCTGTAATTGTTATCATAGGAACACTTCAACTATGAGAGACGGAATCTAAAACATAAATCCAGAAAATCACATTGTATGATTTTTAAGTAATTAATTTGCATTTTATTGCATGACATAAGTATTTGATCACCTACCAACCAGTAAGAATTCCGGCTCTCACAGACCTGTTAGTTTTTCTTTAAGAAGCTTTAAGAAGCCCTCCTGTTCTCCACTCAGGAAGAGTGAGGGAACAAGCTGGTCGGGTAAGCTTGGCGTCGGGTAAGTTTGGCTTTATACATAGCTTGGGCTTTGTCGAGTAAGGCTTAAACCATGTATTTAGATTGTAGTTAGGTATTGTAGGTAGGTATCGTGGGTTGTTTTAGGTAGTTATTGTATGTAATTATTGTAGGTTAGTATTGTATTCGGTGGTGCCGGGTGTAGCACGAAGCTAGCTAGCTAGCTAACTCACCACCTGGACTAGCTGGCGAGTAGCTATTTGCAACGGTATAGTTGTTTCACGCCTGAGAGTGCCTGTAATTACGCCAGCTGGCTGCCTACAATAATTACATACAATAACTGCCTACCATTCAGCTGTTTTCTAACCTCATTGTCTGAACCGTTAACGTTAGGTAGCAAGTGGCTACTGTGCTTGAAAATTAGCAAGCTTGTCGCAACCTGGATAGCTACTTGTAAACAATAGCTGGAACGACCGAGCGAACAGACGCGAACTGGCTGAGTCAATTCAGTGGCTAGCTTTGCACTTGGCTAGCTAACAGTAGCTGCTAGGGGTAAGTCATAACCTACACTTGTGTTTAGTTTTTTACATATTGATAGCCCGAGTCGCTCAAGGAATTCGGGACATGGGTGACTAGTTAACGTTAGTTTGGCTCTCTCTGTGTGTTCGTGCCGTGAAAGGAGGGGTTCTTCTTTGTCTGAAAGCAATGGCTAGCTAGTTTGCTAAATATTCTAGCTAACTAACTGGCTGAATAAGTTGACGACGGACTCGCTCAAGCTGTCGGGACTAACCCACAACGTTAGACACGGACACGAACGATCTGCTTTTGTGTTGATACACTGGTGGTGGTTGTGGCTGAGTATTGGCGCTAAACCCTGCTGTTGGAGACCGGCATGCTAGCTGGCTGTGGCGTCTATGACGAGGTGCCCGGACGTTTTTCACGGAATGATACTGCACCTAGTTAGCTAGCTGAATAAACTAGGTTAGTCTATTCCTAGAAAACATTGAACCGCTGTAGTTTACAACAATTATAGTTTCTGAGGTGGAAGTTGAGAGAGTTATATTTGGGAGTTGTGGTGAGGGAGGCCCCGCTCTCTCCTTTCCCAGATGTTTAGTTCATTTTATTCCGATCTCCTCTGCATTATTGTAGCCATCTGCTGCACCCTGTCAACTATGCCTCTGCCTATCCCTGTTCTCTCCTCTCCGCACAGGCTACACAAACGACTCACACCGCGTGGCTGCTGCCTCTCTAACCTGGTGGTCCCTGCACGCACGACCCACGTGGAGTTCCAGGTCTCAGGCAGCCTCTGGAACTGCCGTTCTGCTGCCAACAAGGCAGACTTCATCCCAGCCTATGCTACCCTCCAGTCCCTCGACTTCTTGGCGCTGACGGAAACATGGATTACCACTGAAACACTACTACTCCTGCTGCTCTCTCCTCATCTGACCATGTGTTCTCGCATACCCCGAGAGCATCTGGTCAGCGGGGTGGTGGCACAGGAATCCTCATCTCTCCCAAGTGGACATTCTCAATTTTTCCCCTGACCCATCTGTCTATCTCCTCATTTGAATTCCATGCTGTCACAGTCACTAGCCCATTTAAGCTTAATATCCTTGTCATCTATCGCCCTCCAGGTTCCCTTGGAGAGTTCATCAATGAGCTTGACGCCTTGATAAGTTCCTTTCCTGAGGATGGCTCACCCCTCACAGTTCTGGGGGATTTCAACCTCCCTACGTCTACCTTTGACTCATTTCTCTCTGCCTCCTTCTTTCCACTCCTCTCCTCTTTTGACCTCACCCTCTCACCGTCCCCCCCTACTCACAAGGCAGGCAATACACTTGACCTCATCTTTACTAGATGCTATTCTTCTACTAATCTCACTGCAACTCCCCTCCAAGTCTCCGACCACTACTTTGTATCCTTTTCTCTCTCGCTCTCCTCCAACACTACTCACTCTGCCCCTACACAGATGGTAATGCGCCGTCGCAACCTTCGCTTTCTCTCTCCCGCTACTCTCTCCTCTTCCATCCTATCATCTCTTCCCTCTGCTCAATCCTTCTCCCTCCAATCTCCTGATTCTGCCTCCTCAACCCTCCTCTCCTCCCTTTCTGCATCCTTTGACTCTCTATGTCCCCTATCCTCCCGGCCGGCTCGGTCCTCCCCTCCAGCTCCGTGGCTTGATGACTCATTGCGAGCTCACAGAACAGAGCTCTGGGCAGCTGAGCGGAAATGGAAGAAAACTAGACTCCCTGCAGACCTGGCATCTTTTCACTCCCTCCTCTCTACATTTTCTTCATCTGTTTCTGCTGCTAAGGCCACTTTCTACCACTCTAAATTCCAAGCATCCGCCTCTAACCCTAGGAAGCTCTTTGCCACATTCTCCTCCCTGCTGAATCCCCCCCACGCCCTCCTCCCTCTCTGTGGATGACTTCGTCAACCATTTTGAAAAGAACGTTGACGACATCCGATCCTCGTTTGTTAAGTCAAATGACACTGCTGGTCCTGCTCACACTGCCCTACCCTATGCTTTGACTTCTTTCTCCCCTCTCTCTCCAGATAAAATCTTGCGACTTGTGATGGCAGGCCGCCCAACAACCTGCCCGCTTGACCCTATCCCCTCCTCTCTTCTCCAGACCATCTCCGGTGACCTTCTACCTTACCTCACCACGCTGATCAACTCATCCTTGACCGCTGGCTATGTCCCTTCCGTCTTCAAGAGAGCGAGAGTTGCACCCCTTCTCAAAAAACCAACACTCGATCCCTCTGATGTCAACAACTACAGACCAGTATCCCTTCTTTCTTTTCTCTCCAAAACTATTGAGCGTGCCGTCTTTAGCCAACTCTCTTGCTATCTCTCTCAGAATGACCTTCTTGATCCAAACCAGTCAGGTTTCAAGACTGGTCATTCAACTGAGACTGCTCTTCTCTGTGTCACAGAGGCTCTCCGCACTGCTAAAGCTAACTCTCTCTCCTCTGCTCTTGTCCTTCTAGACCTGTCTGCTGCCTTTGATACTGTAAACCATCAGATCCTCCTCTCCACCCTCTCTGAGCTGGGCATCTCTGGCGCGGCTCACTCTTGGATTGCGTCCTACCTGACCGGTCGCTCCTACCAAGTGGCGTGGCGAGAAGCTGTCTCCGCACCACGTGCTCTCACCACTGGTGTCCCCCAGGGCTCAGTTCTAGGCCCTCTCCTATTCTCGCTATACACCAACTCACTTGGCTCTGTCATATCCTCACATGGCCTCTCCTATCATTGCTACGCTGACGACACACAACTAATCTTCTCCTTTCCCCCTTCTGATAACCAGGTGGCGAATCGCATCTCTGCATGTCTGGCAGACATATCAGTATGGATGACGGATCACCACCTCAAGCTGAACCTCGGCAAGACGGAGCTGCTCTTCCTCCCGGGGAAGGACTGCCCGTTCCATGATCTCGCCATCACGGTTGACAACTCCGTTGTGTCCTCCTCCCAGAGTGCGAAGAGCCTTGGCGTGACCCTGGACAACACCCTGTCGTTCTCCGCTAACATCAAGGCGGTGACCCGATCCTGTAGGTTCATGCTCTACAACATTCGGAGAGTACGACCCTGCCTTACACAGGAAGCGGCACAGGTCCTAATCCAGGCACTTGTCATCTCCCCGTCTGGATTACTGCAACTCGCTGTTGGCTGGGCTCCCTGCCTGTGCCATTAAACCCCTACAACTCATCCAGAATGCCGCAGCCCGTCTGGTGTTAAACCTTCCCAAGTTCTCTCACGTCACCCCGCTCCTCCGCACACTCCACTGGCTTCCAGTTGAAGCTCGCATCTGCTACAAGACCATGGTGCTTGCCTACGGAGCTGTGGGGGGAACGGCACCTCCGTACCTTCAGGCTCTGATCAGTCCCTACACCCAAACAAGGGCACTGCGTTCATCCACGTTCATCCACCTCCACCATTCACCCCCCCTACCTCTGCGGAAGCATAGTTCCCGCTCAGCCCAGTCAAAACTGTTCGCTGCTCTGGCACCCCAATGGTGGAACAAGCTCCCTCACGACGCCAGGACAGCGGAGTCACTCACCACCTTCCGGAGACATTTGAAACCCCACCTCTTTAAGGAATACCTGGGATAGGATAAAGTAATCCTTCTACCCCCCCTTTACTCCAACCCACCCAAAAAAAAAAAAAAAAAAAAAAACATTGTAAAGTGGTTATCCCACTGGCTATAAGGTGAATGCACCTATTTGTAAGTCGCTCTGGATAAGAGCGTCTGCTAAATGACGTAAATGTAAATGTAATTACCTGTATTAACTGCACCTGTTTGAACTCGTTACCTGTATAAAAGACACCTGTCCACACACTCAATCAAACAGACTCCAACCTCTCCACAATGGCCAAGAACAGAGAGCTGTGTATAAATAAACTTCAGTTAGTGCTAAATACGGCTGCTAGAATCCTGACTAGAACCAAGAAATTTGATCATATTACTCCAGTGCTAGCTTCCCTACACTGGCTTCCTGTTAAGGCAAGGGCTGATTTCAAGGTTTTACTGTTAACCTATAAAGCGTTACATGGGCTTGCTCCTACCTATCTTTCCGAGTTGGTCCTGCCGTACATACCAATACGTACGCTACGGTCACAAGACGCAGGCCTCCTAATTGTCCCTAGAATTTCTAAGCAAACAGCGGGAGGCAGGGCTTTCTCCTATAGATCTCCATTTTTATGGAACAGTTTGCCTACCCATGTAGAGAGACGCAGACTCGGTCTCAACCTTTAAGTCTTTACTGAAGACTTATCTCTTCAGTAGGTCTTATGATTGAGTGTAGTCTGGCCCAGGAGTGTGAAGGTGAACGGAAAGGCTCTGGAGCAACGAACAGCCCTTGCTGTCTCTGCCGGGCCGGTTCCCCTCTCTCCACTGGGGTTCTCTGCCTCTAACCCTGTTACAGGGGCTGAGTCACTGGCTTGCTGGTGCTCTTTCATGCCGTCCCTAGGAGGGGTGCGTCACTTGAGTGGGTTGAGTTACTGACGTGATCTTCCTGTCTGGGTTGGCGCCCCCCTTGGTTTGTGCTGTGGTGGAGACCTCTGTGGGCTATACTCGGCCTTGTCTCAGGATTGTAAGTTGGTGGTTGAGGATATCCCTCTAGTGGTGCGGGGGCTGTGCTTTGGCAGAGTGGGTGGGGTTATATCCTTCCTGTTTGGCCCTGTCCGGGGTTTCTTCGGATGGGGCCACAGTGTCTCCGGACCGCTCCTGTCTCAGCCTCCAGTATTTATGCTGCAGTAGTTTATGTGTCGGGGGGGCTGGGGTTAGTTGGTTATACCTGGAGTACTTCTCCTGTCTTATCCAGTGTCCTGTGTGAATTTAAGTATGCTCTCTCTAATTCTCTCGTTCTCTCTTTCTCTCTGAGAACCTGAGCCCTAGGACCATACGTCAGGACTACCGGGCATGCTGACACCTTGCTGTCCCCAGTCCGCCTGGCCTTGCTGCTATTCCAGTTTCAACTGTTCTGCCTGCGGTTACGAAACCCCTACCTGTCCCAGACCTGCTGTTTTCAACTCTTAATGATCGGCTATGAAAAGCCAACTGAGAGACCTGAGCCCTAGGACCATACGTCGGGACTACCGGCCGTGGTGACTCCTTGCTGTCCCCAGTCCGCCTGGCCTTGCTGCTATTCCAGTTTCAACTGTTCTGCCTGCGGTTATGGAACCCCTACCTGTCCCAGACCTGCTGTTTTCAACTCTTAATGATCGGCTATGAAAAGCCAACTGAGATTTATTCCTGATTATTATTTGACCATGCTTGTCACTTATGAACATTTTTGAACATCTTAGCATGGTTCTGTTATAATCTCCACCCGGCACAGCCAGAAGAGGACTGGCCACCCCTCATAGCCTGGTTCCTCTCTAGGTTTCTTCCTAGGTTTTGGCCTTTCTAGGGAGTTTTTCCTAGCCACCGTGCTTCTACACCTGCATTACTAGCTGTTTGGGGTTTTAGGCTGGGTTTCTGTACAGCACTTCGAGATATCAGCTGATGTACGAAGGGCTATATAAAATAAAATTGATTGATTGATTGATTGACTGTGTAAGGACATCAGGGATAAAATTGTAGACCTGCACAAGGCTGGGATGGGCTACAGGACAATAGGCAAGCAGCTTGGTGAGAAGGCAACAACTGTTGGCACAATTATTAGAAAATGGAAGAAGTTCAAGATGATGGTCAATCACCCTCGGTCTGGGGCTTCATGCAAGATCTCACCTCGTGGGGCATCAATGATCATGAGGAAGGTGAGGGATCAGCCCATAATTACACGGCAGGACCTGGTCAATGACCTGAAGAGAGCTGGGACCACAGTCTCAAAGAAAACCATTAGTAACACACTACGCCGTCATGGATTAAAATCCTGCAGCGCACGCAAGGTCCCCCTGCTCAAGCCAGCGCATGTCCAGGCCCGTCTGAAGTTTGCCAATGACCATCTGGATGATCCAGAGGAGGAATGGGAGAAGGTCATGTGGTCTGATGAGACAAAAATATAGCTTTTTGGTCTAAACTCCACTCGCTGTGTTTGGAGGAAGAAGAAGGATGAGTACAACCCCAATAACACCATCCCAACCGTGAAACATGGAGGTGGAAACATCATTCTTTGGGGATGCTTTTCTGCAAAGGGGAAAGGACGACTGCACCGTATTGAGGGGAGGATGGATGGGGCCATGTATCGCGAGATCTTGGCCAACAACCTCCTTCCCTCAGTAAGAGCATTGAAGATGGGTCGTGGCTGGGTCTTCCAGCATGACAACGACCCGAAACACACAGCCAGGGCAACTAAGGAGTGGCTCCGTAAGAAGCATCTCAAGGTCCTGGAGTGGCCTAGCCAGTCTCCAGACCTGAACCCAATAGAAAATCTTTGGAGGGAGCTGAAAGTCCGTATTGCCCAGCGACAGCCCCGAAACCTGAAGGATCTGGAGAAGGTCTGTATGGAGGAGTGGGCCAAAATCCCTGCTGCAGTGTGTGCAAACCTGGTCAAGACCTACAGGAAACGTATGATCTCTGTAATTGCAAACAAAGGTTTCTGTACCAAATATTAAGTTCTGCTTTTCTGATGTATCAAATACTTATGTCATGCAATAAAATGCAAATTAATTACTTAAAAATCATACAATGTGATTTTCTGGATTTTTGTTTTAGATTCTGTCTATCACAGTTGAAGTGTACCTATGATAAAAATTACAGACCTCTACATGCTTTTTAAGTAGGAAAACCTGCAAAATCGGCAGTGTATCAAATACTTGTTCTCCCCACTGTATATATTGTAAAGTGGTTGTCCCACTGGCTATCATAAGGTGAATGCACCAATTTGTAAGTCGCTCTGGATAAGAGCGTCTGCTAAATGACGAAAATTTAAAATGAAAATGTCATAGTTATGCGGCCTGTGCCTTCAGAAAGTATTCACACCCCTTGACTTTTTCCACATTTTGTTGTGTGACAGCCTGAATATAAAATGCAGTAAATTGAGATTTTGTGTCACTGAGATACACATAATACCCCATAATGTCAAAGGGGAATTTGGTGTCTTGAGTCAAAAAGTATTCAAACCCTTTGTTATGGCAAGCCTAAATAAGTTCAGGAGTAAACATTTGCTTAACAAATCACATAATAAGTTGTATGAACTCACTCTGTGTGCAATAATAGTGGTTGACATTATTTTTGAATGACTACCCAATCTCTGTACCCCACACATACAATTATCTTTAAGGTCCCTAAGTTGAGGAGTAAGTTTCAAGCAAAGATTCAACCACAAAGACCAGGGAAGTTTTACAATGCCTCACAAAGAAAGGCACTGCTTGGTAAATTGGTCAAATAAAAAAAAGCAGACAATGAATATCCCTTTGAGCATGGTGAAGCTGTTAATTAGGCTTTGGATGGTGTATCAATTCAACCAGTCACTACAAAGGTAGCCTAGCAGTTAAGAGTGTTCGGCCAGTAACCAAAACGTCGCTGGTTTAAATCCCAGAGCCAGCTAGGTGAAAAATCTGTTGTTGTGCTCTTGAGCAAGGCACTTAACCCTAATTGCTCCTGAAAGTCATGGTGGATAAGAGCGTCTGCTAAATGTCAATGTAATACAGAGGTCCTTCCAAACTGAGTTGCCGGAGAGAAAGAATGTCTTGTCAAAGAGGTGGGGCTTTAGGAGTGACGGAAAAATAGTGATGGACTGCGAGTCACGGATGGTTGGAGGGAGGGAGTTCCAGAGCCCAGGGGCAACCCTGGAGAAGGCCCTGTCGCCGAAGCTTCGACCTGGGGATGACATTTTTTTATACATATTTTAATATGCGTCACATAGCTTACCATTTGTATTTTATATGGACCAAACCCACTATATGGACCAAGGATGCACTATACAATCTGACATTACACACTTTTTTAAACATGAGATAATACAGTTTAGTGCTTTTACATCAAATAAAATGACAGCAACCCAGCTGTGATAAAATAATACACATACAACGGAATGCAAATTCATATTTTTTTTTATTAATCATCTCTTGAGGTGACCCATTGACCCAGTCCTTTCTGCTCTATCAAAATAAAAGTCCTCTGTACAACTCCTTCAAAATTAAATGCCTGTGCATAATCTAGGGTAACAACATCACCCTGCTACACTTAATCAATCTGGTCACTAACATAGGCCTACGGCATTGCACCAAATTCTTGTAAAAATAAATCTAATCTGTGCTTCAGAACCAATGACCAGTCATCAGCATTGGCGTGCAAAGGCGGGCGCACATATCCATATTAGTGACCAGAAAGCACTTGTTTAATTATTACTATGATTTTGCCTGGCAAAAACAGAGTAGCCTACCTACGTTCATATTATCCATATAAAATACAGTTTAGCAATCTAATATGGACACATCTTTGCCAGAACAATAGGCTACCTGATGATTTCATTGATCATTTTCATATTTCAGAAAGGCCTAGTTTGGGTGGGTTATAATTTTATCAGCCTACTGGCTATACATTGCCCTTTGACTGTTTCCACATTTTGTTAGGTTACAGCCTTACTCTAAAATTGATTAAATTGTTTTTGCACACAATACCCCATAATGACTAAGCAAAAACAGGATTTCCGAAATTTTTGCTTTTTTTTTATTTTTTGGCCCCCGGAAATATCACATTTACATAAGTATTCAGACCCTTTACTCAGTACTTTGTTGTAGCACCTTTGGCAGCGATTACAGCCTCAAGTCTTCTTGGGTATGAAGCTATAAGCTTGGCACACCTGTATTTGGGGAGTTTCTCCCATTGTTCTCTGCAGATCCTCTCAAGCTCTGTCAGGTTGGATGGGGAGCGTTGCTGCACAGCTATTTTCAGGTCTCTCTAGAGATGTTTGATCGGGTTCAAGTCCAGGCTCTGGCTGGGCCACTAAAGGACGTTCAGAGACTTGTCCTGAAGCCACTCCTGCGTTGTCTTGGCTGCGTGCTTAGGGTCATTGTCCTGTTGGAAGGTGAACCTTCACCTCAGTCTGAGGTCCTGAGCGCTCTGGAGCGGGTTTTCATCAAGGATCTCTCTGTACTTGGCTCCATTCATCTATGCATCGATCCTGACTAGTCTCCCAGTCCCTGCCGCTGAAAAACATCCCCACAGCAAGATGCTGCCACCACCACATGCTTCACCATAGGGATGGTGCCAGGTTTTCTCCAGAAGTGATGCTTGGCATTCAGGCCAAATAGTTCAATCTTGGTTTCATCAGACCAAAGAATCTTGTTTCTCATGGTCTGAGAGTCTTTAGGTGCCATTTGGCAAACTCATTTACATTTACGTCATTTAGCAGACGCTCTTATCCAGAGCGACTTACAAATTGGTGCATTCACCTTATAGCCTGTGGGATAACCACTTTACAATATGATTTTTTTTTTCTTTCTTTGGGGTGGGGTAAGGGAGGGTTGAAGAATTACTTTATCCTATCCCAGGTATTCCTTAAAGAGGTGGGGTTTCAAGTGTCTCCGGAAGGTGGTGAGTGACTCCGCTGTCCTGGCGTCGTGAGGGAGCTTGTTCCACCATTGGGGTAACAGAGCAGCGAACAGTTTTGACTGGGCTGAGCGGGAACTGTGCTTCCGCAGAGGTAGGGGGGCCAGCAGGCCAGAGGTGGATGAACGCAATGCCCTCGTTTGGGTGTAGGGACTGATCAGAGCCTGAAGGTAAGGAGGTGCCGTTCCCCCCACAGCTCCGTAGGCAAGCACCATGGTCTTGTAGCAGATGCGAGCTTCAACTGGAAGCCAGTGGAGTGTGCGGAGGAGCGGGGTGACGTGAGCGAACTTGGGAAGGTTGAACACCAGACGGGTTGCGGCATTCTGGATGAGTTGTAGGGGTTTAATGTTACAGGCAGGGAGCCCAGCCAACAGCGAGTTGCAGTAATCCAGATGGGAGATGACAAGTGCCTGGATTAGGACCTGTGCCGCTTCCTGTGTAAGGCAGGGTCGTACTCTCCGAATGTTGTAGGGCATGAACCTACAGGATCGGGTCACCGCCTTGATGTTAGCGGAGAACGACAGGGTGTTGTCCAGGGTCACGCCAAGGCTCTTCGCACTCTGGGAGGAGGACACAACGGAGTTGTCAACCGTGATGGCGAGATTATGGAACGGGCAGTCCTTCCCCGGGAGGAAGAGCAGCTCCGTCTTGCTGAGGTTCAGCTTGAGGTGGTGATCCGTCATCCACACTGATATGTCTGCCAGACATGCAGAGATGCGATTCGCCACCTGGTTATCAGAAGGGGTAAAGGAGAAGATTAGTTGTGTGTCGTCTGCGTAGCAATGATAGGAGAGGCCATGTGAGGATATGACAGAGCCAAGTGACTTGGTGTATAGCGAGAATAGGAGAGGGCCTAGAACTGAGCCCTGGGGGACACCAGTGGTGAGAGCACGTGGTGCGGAGACAGATTCTCGCCATGCCACTTGATAGGAGCGACCGGTCAGGTAGGACGCAATCCAAGAGTAAGCCGCGCCGGAGATGCCCAACTCGGAGAGGGTGGAGAGGAGGATCTGATGGTTCACAGTATCAAAGGCAGCAGACAGGTCTAGAAGGACAAGAGCAGAGGAGAGAGAGTTAGCTTTAGCAGTGTGGAGAGCCTCCGTGACACAGAGAAGAGCAGTCTCAGTTGAATGACCAGTCTTGAAACCTGACTGGTTTGGATCAAGGTCATTCTGAGAGAGATAGCAAGAGAGTTGGCTAAAGACGGCACACTCAAGAGTTTTGGAGAGAAAAGAAAGAAGGGATACTGGTCTGTAGTTGTTGACATCGGAGGGATCGAATGTTGGTTTTTGAGAAGGGGTGCAACTCTCGCTCTCTTGAAGACGGAAGGGACATAGCCAGCGGTCAAGGATGAGTTGATGAGCGAGGTGAGGTAAGGGAGAAGGTCACTGGAGATGGTCTGGAGAAGAGAGGAGGGGATAGGTTCAAGCGGGCAGGTTGTTGGGCGGCCGGCCGTCACAAGTCGCAAGATTTCATCTGGAGAGAGAGGGGAGAAAGAAGTCAAAGCATAGGGTAGGGCAGTGTGAGCAGGACCAGCAGTGTCATTTGACTTAACAAACGAGGATCGGATGTCGTCAACCTTCTTTTCAAAATGGTTGACGAAGTCATCCACAGAGAGGGAGGGGGAGGAGGATTCAGCAGGGAGGGAGAAGGTGGCAAAGAGCTTCCTAGGGTTAGAGGCAGATGCTTGGAATTTAGAGTGGTAGAAAGTGGCTTTAGCAGCAGAAACAGATGAAGAAAATGTAGAGAGGAGGGAGTGAAAAGATGCCAGGTCCGCAGGGAGTCTAGTTTTCCTCAATTTCCGCTCGGCTGCCCGGAGCCCTGTTCTGTGAGCTCGCAATGAGTCGTCAAGCCACGGAGCAGGAGGGAGGACCGAGCCGGCCGGGAGGATAGGGGACATAGAGAGTCAAAGGATGCAGAAAGGGGAGGGAGAGGAGGGTTGAGGAGGAAGAATCAGGAGATTGGAGGGAGAAGGATTGAGCAGAGGGAAGAGATGATAGGATGGAAGAGGGAGATAGTAGCGGGAGAGAGAGAGCGAAGGTTGCAATGGCGCATTACCATCTGAGTAGAGGCAGAGTGAGTAGTGTTGGAGGAGAGCGAGAGAAAAAGGATACAAAGTAGTGGTCGGAGACATGGAGGGGAGTTGCAGTGAGATTAGTAGAAGAACAGCATCTAGTAAAGATGACGTCAAGCGTATTGCCTGCCTTGTGAGTAGGGGGGGACGGTGAGAGGGTGAGGTCAAAAGAGGAGAGGAGTGGAAAGAAGGAGGCAGAGAGAAATGAGTCAAAGGTAGACATAGGGAGGTTGAAGTCACCCAGAACTGTGAGGGGTGAGCCATCCTCAGGAAAGGAACTTATCAAGGCGTCAAGCTCATTGATGAACTCTCCAAGGGAACCTGGAGGGCGATAAATGACAAGGATGTTAAGCTTGAATGGGCTAGTGACTGTGACAGCATGGAATTCAAATGAGGAGATAGACAGATGGGTCAGGGGAAAAAGAGAGAATGTCCACTTGGGAGAGATGAGGATTCCTGTGCCACCACCCCACTCCAAGCAGGCTGTCATGTGCCTTTTA
>NC_059202.1:49857905-49875405 GCF_020615455.1 Coregonus clupeaformis | reverse complement strand
TTAAACCACTTGAGTGTTGCTTTAACAGTATGCTTAGGGTCATTGTCCTGCTGGAAGGTGAACCTCTGTCCCAGTCTCAAATCTCTGGAAGACTGAAGCAGGTTTCCCTCAAGAATTTCCCTGTATTTAGCGCCATCCATCATTCCTTCAATTCTGACCAGTTTCCCAGTCCCTGCCGATGAAAAACATCCCCACAGCATGTGCTGCCACCACCATGCTTCTCGGGGTGATAATAATAATAATAATATGCCATTTAGCAGACGCTTTTATCCAAAGCGACTTACAGTCATGAGTGCATACATTTTTTGTGTATGGGTGGTCCCGGGGATCGGACCCACTACCTTGGCGTTACAAGCGGCGTGCTCTACCAGCTGAGCTACAGAGGACGAGGGCTATAGGTGATGAGAGGTGTTGGGTTTGTGTCAGACATAGCGTTTTCCTTGATGGCCAAAAAGCTCAATTTTAGTCTCATCTGACCAGAGTACCTTCTTCCGTATGTTTGGGGAGTCTCCCACATGCTTTTTGGCGCCAAATGTGTTTGCTTATTGATAAATACTTTTGCATATATATATATATATATATATATATATATATACAGAAGTATCAATACTTTGTAGAAGCACTTTTGACAGTAATTACAGCTGTGAGTCTTTCTGAGTAAGTCTGTAAGAGCTTTCCACACATGAATTGAGCAACATTTGCCCGTAATTCTTTTCAAAATTCTTCAATCACTGTCAAATTGGTTGTTAATCATTGCTAGACAACCATTTTCAGGTCTTGCCATAGATTTTCAAGTAGATTTAAGTCAAAACGGTAACTCAGCCACTCGGGAACATTCACTGTCTTCTTGGTAAGCAACACCAGTGTAGATTTGGCCTTGTTTTAGGTTATTTTCGTGCTAAAAGGGGAATTAATCTCCCAGTGTCTGGTGGAAAGCAGACTGAACCAGGTTTTCCTCTCGGATTTTGCCTGAGCTTAGCTCCATTCCGTTTCTTTTTTTATCCTGAAAAACTCCAAGTCCTTAATGATTACAAGCATACCCATAACATAATGCGGCCACCACTATGGTTGAAAATATGGAGAGTGGTACTCAGTAATGTGTTGTATTGGATTTGCCCCTGTCACGAACGTCGTATGAAGGAGTGGACCAAAGCGCAGCGTTAGTTGCGAACATACTTGCTTTATTTAATTAAAGCATACACACGAAATAACAAAACAATAAACGACTCGTGAAGTCCTCAGTGACAATGACCGAACACGGAACAAAAACCCACAAACCCAAAGTGAAACACAGACAGTTAAATATGGCTCCCAATCAGAGACAACCAGCAAACAGCTGACACTCGTTGCCTCTGATTGGGAGTCACTCAGTCAAACATAGAAAATGACGAACTAGAACACCCAACATAGAAACAGAACACATAGAATGAACATACCCTGGCTCAACATAATTAGTCCCAGAGCCAGGGTGTGACAGCCCCAAACATAACACTTTGTATTGATGACAAAAGTGAATTGCTTTGCCACATTTTTTGCAGTATTACTTTAGTGCCTTGTTGCAAACAGGATGCATGTTTTGGAATATTTTTATTTCGGTCAATTAGGTTAGTATTGTAGTGTAACTACAATGTTGTTGATCCATCCTCAGTTTTCTCCTATCACAGCCATTCAACTCTGTAACTGTTTTAAAGTCACAATTGGCCTCATGGTGAAATCCCTGAGCGGTTTCCTTCCTCTCCGGCAACTGAGTTAGAAAGGACGCTTTTATTTTTGTAGTGACTGGGTTTATTGACAGACCATCCTAAGTGTAATTAATAACTTCACCATGCTCAAAGGGATATTCAATGTCTGCTTTTTATATTTTTACCCATCTACCAATGGGTGCCCTTCTTTGCGAGGCATTGGAAAACCTCTCTGGTCTTTGTGGTTAAATCTGTGTTTGAAATTCACTGCTCAACTGAGGGACCTTACAGTTAATTGTATGTGTGGGGTACAGAGATGAGGTACAGTAGTCATTCAAAAATCATGTTAACCACTATTATTGCACACAGTGAGTCCATGCAACTTATTATGTGACTTGTTATGCACAGTTTTACTCCTGAACTTATTTAGGCTTGCCATAACAAAGGGGTTGAATACTTATTGACTCAACACATTTTAGCTTTTCATTTTTTTATTAATTTGTAAACATTTCGAAAAACATAATTCCACTTTGACATTATGGGATGTTGTGTGTAGGCCAGTGACCAAAAATCTTAATTTAATCCATTTTAAATTCAGGCTGTAACATGTGGATAAAGTCAAGGGTTGTAAATACTTTCTGAAGGCACTGCATATAGTATTCATCTTGGATAAGAGCGTTTGCTAAATGACGTAAATGTAAATGTAATGTATATCTGTGTCCATATTGTCTATGAGTGTCTAGTAGATAGACCATATGGTTCAAGAGAAAATAGCCTAATTAATGAAAAAAGCATCTAATGAACAAAGGCATTATTTTCAATTAACTCTGCAACTTTTCCAACTATTGACTTATTTTCATAGCTGCCACCAGTTTGGCGTTAAAACATTTACAACAAAGACATATTGACATAGTAAAATAAATAAGTGTGTGTAAAAAATATATGTGTCACGGTGCTGTGTATGGGTGTGGTGTGGAATCAGGCGCAGGCAGCAGAGGGTAAGTCCAACAAGACTTTACTGAGCACGAAAAGTAATCCCAAAACAGCCCGGAGGCAAAAGACGCACACAGGCGTAAAATACAAGCGCACACACAGGTGCGTAATTCTCTCCTCAACACAACAAGGAGGAAGCTCAGGAAAATAGCGTACCGACACGGGTAGCGCAACCACGACACGAACAATCACACACAACACAAACCTAACAACAAGGAAACTAAATAGGGTGCTAAATGAGACCTAACACAAAACAGGTGTGACTAACAGACAAAACCAAACAAACACGAAACATCGAGCGGTGGCAGCTAGAACTCCGGAGACGACGACCGGCGAAACCTGCCCGAACAAGGAGGAGGAGCCGCCTCGGCCGAAACCGTGACAGTACCCCCTTGACGCGCGGCTCCAGCCGCGCCGCCTTCGGCCTCGGGACGACCAGGGGGACGCGGAGCAGAGGCGCGTAGGATGACCACGATGGAATTCGGTCATCAGGGACGGATCCAGAATGTCCCTCCTTGGCACCCAGCACCGCTCCTCCCGGACCGTACCCCTCCCACTCCACGAGATATTGGAGACCCCCCATCCGGCGTCTCGAATCCAGGATGGTCCGAACCGTGTAGCGCCGGAGCCCCTCGATGTCCAACGGGGGCGGAGGAGTCTCCTCAATCTCAAAGTCCTGGAGTGGACCAGCTACCACCGGCCTGAGGAGAGACACATGGAATGAGGGGTTAATATTCTTGTAATCAATAGGTAGTTCTAACCTGTAACTCACCTCGTTCAATCTCCTCAGGACTTTAAAAGGCCCCACAAACCGCCGACCCAGCTTCCGGCAGGGCAGGCGGAGGGGCAGGTTTCTGGTTGAGAGCCAGACTCGATCTCCAGGTGCGTACACTGGCCCCTCACTGCGGTGTAGGTCGGCGCTCGTCTTCTGTCGACGTATGGCACGCTGCAGATGGACGTGTGCAGCGTCCCACGTCTCCTCCGAGCGCCGCACCCACTCATCCACAGTGGGGGCCTCGATCTGGCTCTCATGCCATGGTGCCAGAACCGGCTGGTACCCTAATACACACTGAAAAGGGGTTAGTTGGGTGGAGGAGTGGCGGAGAGAGTTCTGTGCCATCTCGGCCCAGGGCACATATCTCGCCCACTCCTCCGGCCGGCCCTGACAATATGACCTCAGAAACCTACCCACATCCTGGTTGACTCGTTCAACCTGCCCATTACTCTCGGGTGGTAACCCGAGGTAAGGCTCACCGAGACCCCCAAACGTTCCATAAATGCTCTCCAGACTCTGGAGGTAAACTGGGGGCCTCGATCGGACACTATATCCTCGGGCACCCCGTAATGCCGGAAGACGTGAGTAAATAGAGCCTCAGCGGTCTGTAGGGCCGTAGGAAGACCCGGCATGGGAAGGAGACGACAGGCCTTCGAGAACCGATCCACAACGACCAGGATGGTGGTATTCCCCTGGGAGGAGGGAAGATCGGTAACAAAATCCACCGAGAGGTGAGACCAGGGTCGTTGTGGAACGGGCAGGGGCTGTAATTTACCCCTGGGCAAGTGTCTGGGCGCCTTACACTGGGCACATACTGAGCAGGAGGAGACATAAACCCTCACATCCCTGGCTAACGTTGGCCACCAGTACTTCGTACTAAGGCAGTGCACCGTCCGGCCAATACCCGGATGTCCAAAGGAGGGGGACGTGTGAGCCCAATAAATCAGCCGATCCCGGACCTCAAGCGGGACGTACACCCGACCCACCGGACACTGTGGAGGTCTAGGCTCGGTGCGTAACGCCCGCTCGATCTCCGCATCGACCTCCCACACCACCGGTGCCACCAGACAAGACTCCGGTAGTATGGGAATGGACTCCACGCACCTCTCCTCCGTGTCATACCGACGGGACAGAGCATCTGCCTTCCCGTTCTGGGACCCAGGGATGTAAGTGATCTTGAACACAAACCGGGCGAGAAACATAGTCCATCGAGCCTGGCGAGGATTCAGTCTCCTAGCTGCCCGAATGTACTCCAGGTTACGATGGTCGGTCAAAATGAGGAAAGGGTGCTGAGCCCCCTCAAGCCAATGCCTCCACACCTTTAGGGCCTGTACTACGGCTAAAAGCTCCCTGTCCCCTACGTCATAATTCCGCTCCGCCGGACTGAGCTTCTTAGAATAAAAAGCACAGGGGCGGAGCATAGGTGGTGTACCGGATCGTTGAGAAAGAACTGCCCCGATACCGGCCTCAGACGCGTCCACCTCAACTTGGAAGGGTAAAGTGGGATCCGGGTGCGCCAACACCGGGGCCGAGGTAAACAGGTCCTTCAGTCTCCCAAAGGCCCTGTCCGCCTCAGCTGACCACTGCAAGCGCACCGGACCCCCCTTCAGAAGAGACGTTATGGGAGCTGCCACCTGTCCAAAACCCCGGATAAACCTCCGGTAGTAATTCGCAAAACCCAAGAACCGCTGCACCTCTTTAACCGTAGTTGGGGTTTGCCAATTACGCACGGCGGACACTCGGTCCACCTCCATTCTCACCCCTGACGCAGACAACTGGTAACCCAAAAAGGAAATTGACTCCTGGAAGAACAGACATTTCTCAGCTTTGACATACAGGTCATGCTCCAACAGTCTCCTCAATACCCTGCGCACCAGGGCTACATGCTCGGCCCGAGTAGCACTGTACACAAGAATATCATCTATGTACACCACTACTCCCTGCGCCTGCATGTCCCGGGAAAAGTTCGTCTACAAACGATTGGAAGACTGATGGAGCATTCATTAACCCATATGGCATGACGAGATACTCGTAATGGCCGGATGTAGTACTAAATGCTGTCTTCCACTCATCGCCCTCCCTAATGCGCACCAAGTTATATGCGCTCCTGAGATCCAATTTTGTGAAGAACCTTGCCCCGTGTAAGGACTCCGTCATGGTCCCAATCAGAGGAAGTGGATAGCTGTACTTCACCGTCACCTGATTGAGACCGCGGTAATCAATACACGGACGCAAACCTCCATCCTTTTTCTTCACAAAAAGAAGCTCGAGGACGCGGGAGAAGTGGAGGCCCGTATGTATCCCTGTCTCAGAGACTCGGCAATGTAAGTCTCCATTGCCCTTTTCTCCTCCTGTGACAAAGGATACACATGGCTCCGCGGAAGCGCTGCTCCTGTCTGGAGGTCTATCGCACAATCCCCTTGTCTATGAGGTGGCAACTGTGCCGCTCTGGTCTTACTGAACACGAGCGCCAAATCCTCATACTCAGGAGGAATGTGCAGTGCTGGCATCTGGTTCGGACTCTCCACCGAGGTCGCCCCTACGGAAACACCCAGACATAACCCCTCACACTGAGCAGACCACCCTTTAAGAGCTTTCTCTCGCCACGAAATAGTAGGATCATGGGTCATCAACCAGGGAAGCCCCAGTACCACCGGATACGCAGGAGAGTCGATAAGATAGAGTTGAATCGTCTCCTCATGACCCCCCTGCGTCATCATCCGAAGTGGCGCTGTGACCTCCCCAATCAACCCAGATCCTAACGGACGACTATCTAGGGCATGTACAGGAAAGGGTTTGTCGACTGGAAGGAGGGGAATCCCTAACTTAACACAGAATCTCCGGTCTACAAAATTCCCAGCTGCGCCTGAATCGACTAGCGCCTTATGCTGGGACCGAGGTGCAACCTGTGGGAAACAAACAGGTAAGGTAATGTGAACGACAGAAAGCTCTGGGTAAGTAGGGCGCCTACTCACCTGGGTGGACTCCCCACTGTACGACCTGCTCTCTCCCTCACCAGGGGACCCTCCCCAGCACCTAGCCGCGGTGTGCCCTCCGCGCCCACACTTGGTGCAGGAGACTGCCCCCCCTCGGGCTCCTACCTCTTCTCCCTCTAGCGCCAGCACCTCCAAGCTCCATCGGACACTGCTCGGAGGCGCTGGAGGGTGGAATGGGGGACCCCCACCTGGGACGTCCGCGGGTCGCCAGCAGGTTGTCCAGTCGGATGGCCATGTCCACCAGCTGGTCAAATGTTAGTGTACTGTCCCTGCAGGCTAACTCCCTGCGGACGTCCTCCCGAAGGCTACATCGGAAGTGGTCTATGAGGGCCCTCTCATTCCACCCCGCATCAGCCGCTAGAGTCCGGAACTCCAGCGCGAACGCCTGAGCGCTCCTCATCCCCTCTGGTGGATGGTCGAAGACCGCACGGAAGCGACGGGAGAACTCCGCATAGGTGACGGTGGCGGCGTCTATTCCCCTCCACTCGGCGTTGGCCCACTCCAACGCCTTGCCGGTGAGACAGGAGATGAGGGCGGAAACGCTCTCGTATCCCGAGGGCGCCGGGTGTATGGTGGCAAAGTAGAGCTCCACTTGTAGGAGGAACCCCTGACACCCGGCAGCGGTGCCGTCGTACGCCCTCGGGAGCGAGAGCCGAATCCCACTGGGTTCCGGTCGATGGACGGGCTGGTTGTCCGGTGGTGAAGGTGATGGTGCGATAGGTGGGGCTATGGGAACCCCGCTGGTCTCCCATCGACGAAGGGTGTCCATGACGCCCTCCAAGGCGTGCCCGATACGGTTGATCCGGTGCTCGTGTCCAAGGAGACGCTCCTCCATGGGGTCGACGGGTGCTCCTGCTGATTCCATCTAATGGTGTGTGATTCTGTCATGGTGCTGTGTATGGGTGTGGTGTGGAATCAGGCGCAGGCAGCAGAGGGTAAGTCCAACAAGACTTTACTGAGCACGAAAAGTAATCCCAAAACAGCCCGGAGGCAAAAGACGCACACAGGCGTAAAATACAAGCGCACACACAGGTGCGTAATTCTCTCCTCAACACAACAAGGAGGAAGCTCAGGAAAATAGCGTACCGACACGGGTAGCGCAACCACGACACGAACAATCACACACAACACAAACCTAACAACAAGGAAACTAAATAGGGTGCTAAATGAGACCTAACACAAAACAGGTGTGACTAACAGACAAAACCAAACAAACACGAAACATCGAGCGGTGGCAGCTAGAACTCCGGAGACGACGACCGGCGAAACCTGCCCGAACAAGGAGGAGGAGCCGCCTCGGCCGAAACCGTGACAATATGAAGAATATTTCATGCTAAAACCCTCATATTAAACACCATATTTAGGATTTACAGTTTTGTCATTTCATTTTATGTTTCATTTAAAAATAATTGTATTGGATTATGTTATATATTTAACATGTGATAAGAACACACAGAGGTCCAGAGTTAATTACATACACCTGTGATAATCTGAAGTACCCAAAGGGCCACTAGATGTCTTGTGATAAATTACATACTTGAAAGTTACCAACATTCTGGTAGTTTAATGGTAAACTTCAAAAGTTTCCAGTAATATACCCCCTTTGCATCCCTAGTCACGGTCAAAGCCCCTGCTACTCCACGGTCAACCACGGTCACCATCAATGGTCCCTTTCTCTTCCCCCGGGGGACAATGCATTTTTTCCATGCTATAAAGCAGATGCTGTATTATAGAGGAACAAAGCAGGGCCCATCTCAACCTGTTTACCATGAGAAAGGCACACCGAGTCAGGATGCCTATCACTGTGTGAGCCTTTTTGACTCTCACTCTAATAACGAGTCCCAAAGGAGACCAGGGTTGCGCCCCAAACGGCACCCTATTTCTTATTTATTGCACTGCTTTTGACCAGAGCCCTTCGGGTCTGGTCAAAAGTAGTGCGCTAAATAGGGAAAAGGGTGCCATTTGGGATGGGAGTACAGCCCCAAAGGAGACCGGCAACTCCCAGTCATGTATTGTGATCACTGTGGTTGAGAGGAAATACAGTGTTAAAGTGCTGATCCAGGCTATTCAGGATATTCTTATAAGGGCATTTTTTGGTGCTCAGAGAATACAGAGGTGACCATGGTAGAGAATGAGCCCGTCAGCACTTAGGGAGTTACAGGAAGCCAGATAAGTGTTTTGGAAACTTTGCATTTCAGCTTTTGTCCACTTAAAATCCTCTCTTAAAGTCGGAAGCCCTAATATTTCAATGGCCCAAGTTAACATCATATGACATTTTGTGAGATACAGTTGTGAGATACCTTGCTGCTCATCTTTCAAATAAAATAACATTTAATTGTCACATGCTTCGTAAACAACAGGTGCAAAATTCAATAAAAAATTATAATAATTATAGAAAAAATATATAGTAATACGAGAAATAAATATACAATGAGCAATGATAGCTTGGCTATATACATGGGGTACTAGTACCGAGTCAATGTGGAGGGGTGTGAGGAAATTGAGGTAGATATGTACATATTGGTAGGGGAAAAGTGACTAGGCAACAGGATCGATAATAGACAGTAGCAGCAGTGTATGTGGTGAGTGTGGAAGTGTATAAATATGTGTGTGTGTGGCGAATGTGTGCCTGTGTTCACATTTATGTGTGAGTGTGAGTGTGTGTGTGTGTGTATGTGTTGGAGTGTCAGTGTGAGTGTGTGGGTAGAGTCCAGTGTGTGGGCATAGAGTCAAAAAGAGTAAGTGCAATAAGGGTCAATACAGATAGTCCGGGTAGCTATTTGGTTAACTATTTATCAGTCTTATGGCTTGGGGGTAGAACCTGTTCAGGAGCCTTTAGGTCCCAGACTTAGCGCTCCGGTACCGTTGGCTGGAGTCTTTGAAAATGTTTAGGGCCTTCCTCTGACACCGCCTGGTATAGAGGTCCTGGATGGCAGGAAGCTTGGCCTCAGTGATGTACTGGGCCGTACGCACTACCCTATGTAGCGCCTTGTGTTTGGATGCCGAGCAGTTGCCATACCAAGCGGTGATGCAGCCAGTCAAGATGCTCTCAATGGTGCAGCTGTATAACTTTTTGCGGATCTGAGGGCCCATGCCAAATCCTTTCAGCCTCCTGAGGCTTCCATTTGATATATCAATGGAAAACCATCCCGTTCTCCCAAAGGGTTTCTTAGTCAATTCAAAAGCAGCTAGTCCAGATACCCCCCCACCTCAAATACAGTAGGTCTGCACTTTACTTCAGTTCAGTTGTTGCAGTCTTTTAATGGAGATGCTATCACTTTTCCTTTTTGGAATGCTAAGGATTTACTTCAGTTCAGTTTAATCTAACCATGACAGGTGCTCCTGGAACTTGGGATCCAGAGAGACTCTGATCCTTTGGGATTGTCTCGCTCAAAGAGTAAACAAATCAAGGAGCTGAAAGCCCTCAAACAACATGTGACAGACAGCTTAGCAGGAGCAACAAAAAACCCTCCACTTAAATAATTAGCAGCCTTTGTGTGACAAGTACTTGTTCTCTGCTGTGTGTGGTTGGAGTGAGTTAAAAATACTCCCTTGTTTGGGTTTAGGGTTATTAGGGTTCTCTGCCTAAAGGAGGTCTTGTGATGTGATTGCTACTCCTCAGACCAAGCCAAGTGAAACACATATTTACTCAGCACTCATGTAGTGGACTTACAGTGGCTTGCGAAAGTATTCACCCCCCTTGGCATTTTTCCTATTTTGTTGCCTTACAACCTGGAATTAAAATGGATTTTTGGGGGGTTTGTATCATTTGATTTACACAACATGCCTACCACTTTGAAGATGCAAAATCTTTTTGATTGTGAAACAAACACGAAATAAGACAAAAAAAATATTCACCCCCCCAAAGTCAATACTTTGTAGAGCCACCTTTTGCAGCAATTACAGCTGCAAGTCTCTTGGGGTATGTCTCTATAAGCCTGGCACATCTAGCCACTGGAATTTTTGCCCATTCTTCAAGGCAAAACTGCTCCAGCTCCTTCAAGTTGGATGGGTTCCGCTGGTGTACAGCAATCTTTATGTCATACCACAGATTCTCAATTCGATTGAGGTCTGAGCTTTGACTAGGCCATTCCAAGACATTTAAATGTTTCCCCTTAAACCACTCAAGTGTTGCTTTAGTAGTATGCTTAGGGTCATTGTCCTGCTGGAAGGTGAACCTCCATCCCAGTCTCAAATCTCTGGGTGTTGCAGACTCTGGGGCCTTTCAGAACAGGTCTATATATACTGAGATCATGTGACAGATCATGTGACACTTAGATTGCACACAGGTGGACTACGTGAGAATGCTATTCATTGACTACAGCTCAGCGTTCAACACCATAGTGCCCTCAAAGCTCATCACTAAGCTAAGGATCCTGGGACTAGACACCTCCTTCTGCAACTGGATCCTGGACTTCCTGACGGGCCGCCCCCAGGTGGTAAGCGTAGGTAACAACACATCTGCCACGCTGATCCTCAACACGAGGGCCCCTCAGGGGTGCGTGCTCAGTCCCCTCCTGTACTCCCTGTTCACCCATGACTGCATGGCCAGGCACGACTCCAACACCATCATTAAGTTTGCCGACGACACAACAGTGGTGGGCCTGATCACCGACAACGATGAGACAGCCTATAGGGAGGAAGTCAGAGACCTGGCCGTTTGGTGCCAGGATAACAACCTCTCCCTCAACGTGACCAAGACAAAGGAGATGATTGTGGACTACAGGAAAAAACGACGTTCTCATCGACGGGGCTGTATTGGAACAGGTTGAGAGCTTCAAGTTCCTTGGTGTCCACATCACCAACAAACTATCATGGTCCAAACACACCAAGACAGTCGTGAAGAGGGCACGACAAAGCCTTTTCCCCCTCAGGAGTCTGAAAAGATTTGGCATGGGTCCTCAAATCCTCAAAAAGTTATACAGCTGCACCATCGAGAGCATCCTGACTGGATGCATCACCGCCTGGTATGGCAACTGCTCGGCCTCCGACCGCAAGGCACTACAGAGGGTAGTGCGTACGGCCCAGTACATCACTGGGGCCAAGCTTCCTGCCATCCAGGACCTCTATACCAGGCAGTGTCAGAGGAAGGCCCTCAAAATTGTCAAAGACTCCAGCCACCCTAGTCATAGACTGTTCTCTCTGCTACCGCACGGCAAGCGGTACCGGTGCGCCAAGTCTAGGTCCAACAGGCTTCTCAACAGCTTCTACCCCCAAGCCATAAGACTCCTGAACAGCTAATCATGGCTACCCGGACTATTTGCACCCCCACCTCATCTTTTTACGCTGCTGCTACTCTGTTAATTATTTATGCATAGTCACTTTAACTCTACCCACATGTACATATTACCTCAACTAGCCGGTGCCCCCGCACATTGACTCTGCACCGGTACCCCCCTGTATATAGCCTCCCTACTGTTCTTTTATTTTACTTCTGCACTTTTTTGTTGTTGTTTTATTTTACTTTTTTATATTAAAAAAAATGCATTGTTGGTTAAGGGCTGTAAGTAAGCATTTCACTGTAATGTTTACACCTGTTGAATTCGGCGCATGTGGCAAATAACATTTGATTTGATTATTTAACTAATTATGTGACTTCTGAAGGTAATTGGTTGCACCAGATCTTATTTAGGAGCTTCATAGCAAAGGGGGTGAATACATATGCACACACCACTTTTCCGTTACTAATTTTTTTGAATTTCTAGAAAAAATTAATTGTTTTCATTTCACTTCACCAATTTTGACTATTTTGTGTATGTCCATTACATGAAATCCAAATAAAAATCAATTTAAATTACAGGTTGTAATGCAACAAAATAGGAAAAATACCAAGGGGGGTGAATACTTTTGCAAGGCACTGTACTTACCGGCAATCCAGAGGCCTTGGGTCATCTTCTGGCGGTGCTCTTATTGCCTAATTGACCACTTAAGGAGAGCGAAGGAGTGAGGGGTCTTGAAAGGGTCATATTACTGCTGGCAGGTTGATATTAGTAGGGCTACTTCAGACCTGACCTGACTCTAAAGTCCAGACCAAGGCCAACCAGGCAGACTGGAGTCAGGGAGCTGTGTGGTGATGTGGAGAGAGAGGGAAAGAGGAGAGAGACAGAGGGAGTGGGGGCCTTAGTAGTATGAAAACAGCCACTTCACTCCAGAGTCTAGACCTGACTTTAGAACAAGGCCAGGCAGGCTGGAATCAGGGAGCTGTAGTGCCCTGGCCCTCTCAATCTCTCAGACAACTTATCCTTCACATTCTGACAAGAGGCTATTAGACCCCCTTCACGACAGGCAGCCTAGCGGTTAGAGTGTTGGGCCAGTAATTGCTAGTTCGAATCCCCGAGCTGACAAGGTGAAAATCTGTCGTTCTGTCTTCGAGCAAGGCATTTAACCCCCCACAACAGGCGCCCAATATGGCAGCCCCCCCGCACTTCTCCGATTCAGAGGAGTTGGGTTAAAAGTGAAAGTCAAGTTTCTGTTGTACCTTGTGTGCAATTGTGTACTATTTTAAACATGGCCTCCTGGATGGACATGAGTCATGGAAAGGACATACATCAGTCATATTGAGAACCTAGAGATGAGTGGGCCACTAAGGCTCTAAATGATTGAGGGACACATGTTCCTATACATGTATCTATAAGCCCTTATCTTATGCATACTTCTTGGATGGTAAATTGTAAGCAATAATATAAACTTTAGGGGCCGGTTTCCCAAATGCAGATTATGCCTAAAAAGCACTTTCAATGGAGATTCTTGTCTGGGAAACTGACCCTAGGTGTGCATTTACTTTTGTTGCAAAATGTTGTATTTGCCATTATATTCCATTATCACCACAGACGGTGGATAAACACAGAGGACTGCTTGGCTCGCTGTCATCGAAGATGTCATTTTCCAGTGGATTGCTTTTTCCAGTAGCTCAGCGTGATGTGTAGCCTATTCTTCAAGACTGCAGTGACAGCAGGTTGCTGCGATTTAACTGATTCTGAAGGGACTTCAGAGAGAAGGATAGAGGATGGGTTCCCTTACCTTCCCTCTAGACTAGGCTGTGGATCAGCGAGCATGTAGCACAGATTCCACAGAAATAGTATCACTGAGAGAACATAGAAGCTCAGGCCTGACTGCATTCAAATAGAAATGCTGTTGTCTCTCAAAACTACCCAAGTGAAGGCAGCCTTCTCTTTTCTTCCAGGGACCAGTCTTTCTGTTTCAAAGATGACATCTTGCATTCAACACTCACGACAGATCTGCTCCAAACTATCCAAGCTCTTCCTTCTCTTCTGTTCCTCTAAATAGTCTGTCTCTCAGAGATGAGATGACATCTTGCATTCAGTTCTCTGCCTTTCTGCATCTGTCTACTGGCTTTGTAATAACAATGATAAGTAACGTTAATTTATTCTCTTAAGCAGTGGCAGGCATATTATTCACAAGACAATGGCCCTCTCATTGGCCCATCTATTATCTGTTGAATTAACCTAAATAATTATGCAGATTTGTAAAGAAAAGCTCAATTGTTACTTACAAGTTCCCCAAAGTCCAAGCCCCCTCACCCCAAACACACCATCTCCTGGCTGTTATTGCTGATGTGAATAAATTATTTTTGCAATATGCAGAAATTGCTCCGCCAGTATAGTGTACAGAATCATTGTACCATCTAAACCGCTGTGAAACATATTTTCCATAACCAAAAATATTGTTGTTTCAGCTGTTTGAAAGACGCAAAAACAAAACTTCAGAGTGGGAAGGAAATAAATAGCGCACATAGAACAGATCTACCACTTCTTAGACTTGCTTTCAAGTGGAATGATCTATAACTCACATTTCTATGTGGATTTGGTCGGGTCGCCCAAAAAGTTACCACTTTAAAATAATACAAATTCAAGCTCCCTCTTGGAAGTCCTTGAAACTCATGTAGTGAAAAAGCAATACTTGTGTTCTAACATGTAACTGTGTCACCCATCCAGTTCAATGCTGGCTTTACACTTTCTGCCAGTCAGTCATATCTATTCATCTAATGGAAGTTGGTAGCACCATTAGTGCATTAACCCATAATGATAGTGAGAGCACTGAGATCCATTCCATGATTTTTTTTTTTACGGAATCCACTACAAGTGATTTTCTATAAAAGGTTGGTACAAAGTGCTAATTGGAGTTTGATCAAAATCAAATAGCTTTTTCACTCTTAAATGTATAGGGTAATGTTAGCTGACAAGGTTAGGAGTAAACATTGGAATCCATTACTTCACTACTCCGTTGAATTTAAAGCCCATTTGTAGTTTTATGGAACATAGGGTGCTTCCCAAATTGACCCGTGTTCCCTATTTATGCACTACTTATGATCAGGGCCCATAGGGCTCTGGTCAAAAGTAGTGCGCTGTGTAGGGAATAGGGTGACATTTGGGACACATCATAGTTTCATTGAACATAGCCAGGGGAAAACGACTGCCCCCTCTCATTGAAGCCACAGGAGTTCAAAGCCGATCGCGGTACTGCGAGTATTGTTAGCAGAAAACAGGATCCCCCATTATAGGGAATGGAAAAATGTCAATCCTCGTGGTCAATCTTTGTGTAAATAAGTAACACATTTGAAGACAGTCATAGTGCCAATAATTGCTTCTAATACACCAGATGTATGTCCTTTAACCTATTATTTTAAAATCGCACACAGAATAAGTTATAAGGGTAATTTAGTTGCTAATGGCAGCCTGCAGTACCCTGGTCGGCCTTCAACTTGAGTTACTCAATGAGAGGGGGCAGCACTGAGCTAGCCTGCAATGTCACATCCTGGAGTAGCTCAAACTGCGCATGTTATGTCTCCATGAGACGCCATCTTAACCAACTTAATTTGGCTTCAATGCGCTATTGAGTCTTCACATAGGAATGAATGGTGTCATGTCATCGATGGCTTTGTCCATTCATACAGTTGAAGTCGGAAGTTTACATACACCTTAGCCAAATACATTTAAACTCAGTTGTAGGCCTCCTTGCTCGCACACACTTTTTCAGTTCTGCCCACACATTTTCTATAGGATTGAGGTCAGGGCTTTGTGATGGCCACTCCAATACCTTGACTTTGTTGTCCTTAAGCCATTTTGCCACAACTTTGGAAGTATGCTTGGGATCGTTGTCCATTTGGAAGACCCATTTGCGACCAAGCTTTAACTTCCTGACTGATGTCTTGAGATGTTGCTTCAATATATCCACATCATTTTCCTTCCTCATGATGCCATCTATTTTGTGAAATGCACCAGTCCCTCCTGCAGCAAAGCACACCCACAGCATGATGCTGCCACCCCCGCGCTTCATGGTTGGGATGGTGTTCTTCGGCTTGCAAGCCTTCCCCTTTTTCCTCCAAACATAACGATGGTAATTATGGCCTAACAGTTCTATTTTTGTTTCATCAGACCAGAGGACATTTCTCCAAAAAGTACGATCTTTGTCCCCATGTGCAGTTGTAAACCGTAGTCTGGCTTTTTTATGGCCGTTTTGGAGCAGTGGCTTCTTCCTTGCTGAGCGGCCTTTCAGGTTATGTCGATATAGGACTCGTTTTACTGTAGATATAGATACTTTTGTACCTGTTTCTTCCAGCATCTTCACAAGGTCCTTTGCTGCTGTTCTGGGATTGATTTGCACTTTTCGCACCAAAGTACGTTCATCTCTAGGAGACAGAACGCGTCTCCTTCCTGAGCGGTATGACGGCTGCGTGGTACCATGGAGTTTATACTTGCATACTATTGTTTGTACAGATGAACGTGGTACCTTCAGGCGTTTGGAAATTGCTCCCAAGGATGCACCAGACTTGTGGAGGTCTACAATTGTTTTTCTGAGGTCTTGGCTGATTTATTTTGATTTTCCCATGATGTCAAGCAAAGGCACTGAGTTTGAAGGTAGGCCTTGAAATACATCCACAGGTACACCTCCAATTGACTCAAATGATGTCAATTAGCCTATCAGAAGCTTCTAAAGCCATGACATCATTTTCTGGAATTTCCAAAGCTGTTTAAAGACACAGTCAACTTAGTGTATGTAAACTTCTGACCCACTGGAATTGTGATACAGTGAGTTAGAAGTGAAATAATCTGTCTGTAAACAATTGTTGGAAAAATTACTTGTGTCATGCACAAAGTAGATGTCCTAACCGACTTGCCAAAACTATAGTTTGTTAACAAGACATTTGTGGAGTAGTTGAAAAACAAGTTTTAATGACTCCAACCTAAGTGTATGTAAACTTCCGACTTCAACTGTAGATACAGTCATTGAACATAGCAGATAGGTATTAGTATTGTTTTGTTCTGTATCGTACCACCAAGCCCCATTCAGTCAAATAGTAAGTCCTCATAGGCCAATCCATAGAGGCTATCCAGATAGAAATACAGAATATTTATTTAATCAGTCTAAATTAAATGAAATACAACGATGCTGCTTCTTTTCTACCTTAAGATAGTTTTTGGCATATCTGGTTGATTGTGGAAATAACAATGGAACACATTTGCATTCTTCTGCATTCCAAGTGTTCTATTCTCCGGCTGCTGTTGAAATTAGGACAGCTGAAAAGCTGTCTCATCCACAACAAAGAGAAAATGGGCAGAGAGAGAGATGAAAGCTCTATGGAAACAGGTTGAGTGTGTGTGTGTGTCTGTGTGTGTTTGTGCGTGTATGTTTGTGTGTGTGCGTGTGCGTGTGCATGTGTGTGCATGTGTGTGTGAACCTTGTGAACCTGTCTTAGAACAGCCCTGTGATGGATCCATGTGGTAGCCAGAATGAAAAGCCCAGGGAGGGACATTGTTTTATTCAAGGTGTTGTCTATTAATAGCTGCAGCATGACATTGCTTCCTCTGTTCCCTAACTCGCTGCTATTGTCATTGTCTTGTGTTAAGCCTGTGTTCAGACACAAACACACACACACACACACACAACCACAGGGTAGATTAGATTTACACAGTATAGTATAATAGCATTGTGTACGTATGACCTGTGGTTGGTAAGGGAGCAGTTTTCATAGCCGTTCCATTTGTGTGGTAATCACAGAGGATCAATCATTGCGGATCAAGAACACATTACCC